>NW_007254837.1:281070-292799 GCF_000164805.1 Carlito syrichta | reverse complement strand
CCATTGTGCTGACATACCCATTCATAGTGTTTATTTCTTATATTGTACCTTTAAATCTAAAATTTCTTTTTTAAATTTTTTTTTAATTTTAAAGATGTGGGGCACAATTCAGGGTTAGGTATACAAATATTGATTATGCAGGTACCCTAGTTGATGAGGTGTGCCCCTCCCTCCCCTAGAAGTTTCCCTCAAGTGCCAATCCCACCCCCCCCCCGGCAGTTTCTCACTACCGCCAATTCCTTTCTTATAGTATTATTATAATTGTTCAAGATCCACTTATGAGTGAGAACATACGGTACTCTGTTATTTGTTTCTGTGATAGATCACTGAGTATGATTGACTCTAAATACATCCAAGTTACTGCAGAGCCCATATGTTTGTCCTTCTCTATGGCTGCATAATATACCATTGTGCATATGGACCACATTGTTTTATCCAGTCCAGCTTTGATGGGTAGCATGGTTGGTTCCATGTTTTTGCTATTGTGAATAAAGCTGCAACAAACATGTGTGTGCAGGTATCTTTTTTGTAGAATGATTCAAGTTTTTCCAGGCATATTCCCAATAGGGGAATTGCTGGGTCATATGGAAGGTCAATTTCTAGTTCTTTCAGAAATCACTACACAGTCTTCCTGAGAGGTTGCACTAGTTTGCATTCCCACCAACAGTGTAGTAGCGTTCCTTTTTCTCCACATCCTCGCCAGCATCTGTTGTTGTTTGTCTTATTAGTGATAGCCATTCTTACTTGGGTTAGGTGGTATCTCAAGGTGGTTTTGACTTGCATTTCTCTGGTAATTAGTGAGGCTGAGCATTTTTTCATGTGTCTGATGGCTGCTCGTATATCTTCTTGTAAATCTAAAAATTCTATTTGGTTCTGCTTGTCTTCTAGTTTATTGCTGAAAATTTATTTATTTACTAAAATTTTCTATTTTACATTTTTTTCTGTTCATATTTTCTCATTTAAGTATTTAGTTATGTCTACTTTTAAGTTTTTTCCAGGTAATTATAGCATACATGTGACTGCAAAGTTTCCATCTATTGATTGTCTTTTTACATTCACTTTGAGATCTTCTTGATTATTAGTATGATTAGTAATTTTTTATTGAAATCTGGTAATTTGGGTTATTACATTATGGGATCCAGATTCTCTTTAAACCTTCTGCTTTAGTTTGTTTTATTTCTAACACTGCAACAGCAAAGAAGGGGAATTTACTATCTCATTAATTCCAAGTAGGAGTGGAATTCCAGGTTCCCTTTCCTTGAATCTGAGGCAAATTCCTCATTACTCCTGGGTTGGGATAGGAGTTCTGGATTGCTACTAAAATTATGTTTCCATTGACACCTTCCTGACTGAGATGATGTGAAGTTCTTTGTTACTACTTTGTATTTGACTTTCACTGACAGCGCAGCAGGGATATTCTTCCTACCTTGCTGGAATGAAATTCCCAACACACTATTCAATTTCTATAACATTCATTACTCATGCAAGGTTTTTAATTGTACTCAGTGGGATAAATATGGAAAAAATGTCTCTACTCCGCCTTCCTGGAAGTGGAAGTCTGTTTTATTTATTTTAATTATAATATGCAGCTTTCTTTCATTTTTAAGACCATGCAATATGTTTCGTCTGAAAGTAATGTAATTCCAATGTGTTTGGTCCAGTTTCTTTTTTCCTCCCAATTCTGGGACAACTGTTGAACTTTTTTTCTCAGATAGTTTAAAAAAATCAGGCAACTCATTGGGGCCCCCTCCTACTGTGGGAGCTTTTCTGTCCTTTCAATAATTCCTGCTTTAAAAAAAAAAAATCAATTACTATTCTAAGTGTCTCTTTGCTTGACCACCATTTTGGCTGGAGGTTTGTCCTCTCTTACATAAATGAATGAATGGAAAGATAAGTAGACAACTGGATAGATAGATTAGGTAGATAGATGAAAGATAGATAAATAGATAGATGACAGATAGACAGGTATTACTTTCTGTTATCAAGTGACAACATAACTTCATCTTTAGTTAGATGAATCCTGGAAATCTAAGTCCCTACTTGTCCTTTCTCCCTCTATTTAATATAGATATCCCTGACACTCCATGTTTCTAAAATACATGGACTAAAAATAACATTCTTTTCTGGAAAATAAAGTGGTCTTTCTGCCTTTGTCTTCTTAATAGCTTATTCCAAGATTTCTGAAGCAACATAAAATACTTCCTTTAAAAAAAGTTTATTAGCTACTTTGTACTTTGCTTTCATCTTTCTAGCCCTCTCCTAATATAAAATTATTAATAGAGAAGTATAAAAGTAATATCATTTACGTGTAAAGGTAATTACCATGTCTTATGAGAAAGATGATATATTTCTTGCTTTAGACCCATTCTCTGAAATTTCACTTTATTTGCACGTACTTTTATCTATATATGCTTCTTTACATGGTTAGCTGGTCCATAACAAAGAAAAACATCATTAACCAAAATATTAAAAACAAGTTTAATCCAAATTAGTGGACCTTTACAAGAAAGAAATATTGTCCTCTAGCTACTTCGAAATGCCAAATAGATCAGTTACTGTGAATTATGAAAAACTCCAAGAAAGGTAGCATATTGTGGCAACAAAGAAATCAGGACAAGATATAAAACACTGTAACATGCTCCATAAATTCTTGATATCTAGTCCTAAGGCATCATTGTCCACAGAAGAAAAATCAAGTGTGAAGTATTTTACTGATTTCTGACTTTTCATACCCCGAATAGAAACATGTCAAAGTTAGGAAAGGTCTACATAAAGTCTACCTTAAAAAAAAATAAAAAAAATAAAAAACCCAAACCAAAAAACACTAATAAGTTTTTGTAATGCTCAACTAAAATTTTTCCTGTGAGACATTTTTCCTGCCCATATTAAAAAAAGTATTTTGATACCTGACAGAAAGTTTGATGAAAGTACAATGGGATAGTATGTCTTATGATGTCAAATTTAAGTAAAGTAATTGTTTTCATCATTATTGAGTGACATAATTTATCATGGATAAAATTGAGCAACATTATTTATCATGACTGAAGCTAATATTGTATAAGTGTATTTATAATATTTATCAGCAATTTTACTCGAAATATTAAAATTCACATTACCTTGATATTTTATGCTTCTTCTTTATCTCTAAATCTGTTAGTATATGGCAAAATTTCACTATTGATTTGGCAATAACCACGATTGCTTTCTCTTTAAAGAAAGGAATTTCAAAGATCAGAATTGAAAGAAATTGATAAACCTACTGTTTTACACCGAGCTCAATTTCATGGAAATCTATAAGCATACATTAAAAATACCATTTATACCAATGTTACCTTTGAATTACAATATTTGCAAACTTAAAGCACACATTGTATGCTTTTCTTTGATTATATTCATTTTCACACAATTGATAAAAAAATATTTTAGCAAAAGGTGCGTATGTATTTTTCAAATTAGTGCATTTCTCGATTTCTTGTAGTATTTTTGTTACCCAGGGGATATTTTGGTACAGCTGTTGATTTTTTCTAGTAGATCTGTTGTTCTGATGGTGTGAAATGCAGTATCACATCAATTCCTAGTGTGTGAACTTATTTCTTCTTCAGGTTTTATGCCCTCTCTACTTACACCAAAACAGGATTATTTATTTATAACAGACTCATACCATGTACACAAAACTAAGCCTCTAGCAACTTCTACTATGTGATCATCTTTATTGTAAAAGATGCTTGGTGGCTGCAGGGACTTTTACAAAGAAGACTATTAACCAATTGTTTACTGGGTCCAAGCACGCTCAACTGTGCATTTGTACTCATGAATATTTTCAAGTATTATAGCTTTTTAATATTCTAAAGTACTTTATCATTGTCTTCTTAATATAAAATAGTCCTTTCCTAAGTAGCAAGTGATGACATTTCACATGAGATATGAAGTTAAGACAATTATTTGTATATTTTTCCAAAGCAGTCTGACCTTCTTGTACACTAAATATGCAAGCTTGGATTAGAAAATAAAGTAATACTATAAAACAGGATTTGATAACCATAGAATTGTTAATTGATATTATGAGGCATACATTTTCCTATGCTATATAATCTCTCTATTGTGTTTAAAATACTCATCTTTAACTCAACAACTCTTAGTATCTTTATGCTGCTGGAAATGGCAGCCACAAATTACACATGATTATTTAAGCTTAAATTGTAGTAAATTAAAATAAAATAAAATTGATCAAATTCAGTTTCTCCATCACACTAGTAATATATCCAGTACTCATTTAACACATGTGTTATGACACTGCATTAGTCCAAAATTAGAGCATTTCCTTCACCACAGAAAGTCCTAGTGGATAGCACATATCTATAACAACTCTCTCTCTTTTTTTAGATTGGAAAATATAGTTTATTATAAAGTAAATTAGAGAGAGAGAGAGAGAGGAGATTCACCTCACCAAGGTAGGGGAGGGAGCCGAAGCTAGAAAACATTGTGGCCATAGCTCAAAGAGTCATGTGGCCTGGCCGGTGCTTAACAAAACAATGGCCTGTAATGGTTCTTAGACTTTCAAATTTCTAAGAAGATTATTATTGAGTTCCTTTATAAATACCCCATAGATTAGTGAACTAATTTTTTAAAAGGAGGGAGTACACCACGAAAAAATATACTATGAGCAGAAACACTTGTGAGGCTATTGATTATAAGTGTGAGTTTACATATTTTATAAATAATGTATAATACAGATGAAAGGATATTGCTCACCTATTTTATAGGTTATATAACTTCCCAGTCTCAGTGAACTAGATTCAAATGTGGACTCTTCTTTGTACATGTAATACTCCTGTTTTACGTCCTCCTTGTTGTATGTTTTCACACAGAACAGAAACATTGTAAATGCAGAATCTTCTCAAGTTTGGGAAAGAAGGCAGTATCAATTTGTAAGTTAATTATACCATCCAGGATAGGAGAAATGCAGACAATGAATTAAAAAGGACAGGACTTTGGTAACAATGACATGTTAAGATTGCACTAATATTTATGTAAGTGTTAGTTCCACTCATAATCACTTCTTCCTCTTTGTTAACTCTTAGTTATAGCATCTCAAGAAGAGGAAAAGAAGCAGCATTGTATTGTATAGAATAATACATACCAAACAAATGCCACTAAAAACTCCAACTTTGTTATATCTAGCTTTGTGATATTGAATAGGATAATTAGCCATTCTTGGTCTTTATTTTCTCTTATTTAAAAGAACTGAATACTGCATGTACTCACTCATAAATGGGCCCTGAACACTAGTCATTTAGCACAAGGGAGGGAGCAGCAGTCACTGGACACAGCCAGGGGAGGAAGTAGGGGGCATGTGACAGCACAAAGGATACCTGGACCTAAACCAGGGAAAGCATGGACTGGTCGGAGGCCAAACTTTACCTGAATGAAGTCTATTTGTGTAGTTAACCCTTACATGTACCCTACATCTTTATAATAAAATAAAATAGAATAAAATAAATAAATAGATAAAATAAACTCTGGTTTTCTGTCATCAATGTATTTTTGTCATCAACGTATATTCTTGCTTTATATTAATGTAGAAGCATACATCACACATCAATAATTATTATGAATGATTATTAGCATTAATATATTTATATATAAAATTATAAAATATGTTTATATTTATATTAAAAATATTTTTTTTTTGCCATCTCCTTACTCTCAGCTAATAACCACTGGATTAATTACATTCCTCTTTTATGTGACAGTACAATAACCAACCAACTAAACAAACCAACAAAAACAACAAATAAAAAGCCTCTGAAATCTTGAGATTTATAAAACTACTAATGGTTTTTCATATTTGCAAAAGATCTGAGATGTCAACCAGTTCAATATCCTAATGTTACAGTTGAATCAACTGAAACCTAGAAAACAAGGACCATCTGAACCAAAAATGACTTATGATCCTAATTGAATTCTTTGTCATTAACGTATTTTCCTGTTTTATATTAATGTGTAAACATCCATTACACATCAATGATTGTTATGAATGATTATTAACATTTAGCTTTATAAAGAAAGTTTAGCATTATATTCAGCACATGTGTAGGCTAGCATCTATGTCTACTTCACATTCAACATGTATAAAGTCATAACTAGTTGCATGATTTAGATTGAATTATCTGAGCTTTAGTTTTTTCTCCTTTTGATCCTACAGCCATATGCTGAAGGACAAGCAAGACACACCTGGGGAAAGCCCATACTGAACTCATTCCAGCACACCTGCTCGACGACTTCTACTTATATACCCCGTATTCCTGCTGACTACAATTTTACTAATCCTCTGACCTCATAAAGACTGCCAGGGGCTGGCATGCGTGATCAGCATGAAATCAAATGTGCCATATTGTTTAGCATCTGTTCCTAACTCCCCATGAAGTTTTCTTTGCAAACAGCACAGAGCTGTCAGCTTCAATCAGCTTGGTAGTGAACTCCACTAAGATGCATTAGCCTTCATCTAGTATTGCTCTTTCTACGATCATACCTACATAAGAAGCACTTGGGCATGCAGTGGAGAGTTTTTATTTTAATACATCTATATTATGAAAAGAGAAATTCCCTCACTTTGCCCTATATTTCTATCAGTGTTTTATGAGATCTGAATGTTAAGTATGTTTCCCAGGACAAATAACACTATTTTAGCAACTATTGTACTTCTCTCTTCCTCTTTGAAATGCTTCTCTGGAGGCTGTGATAAACTCTTTTGACTTAACTCTTTAACCATTCCCTTAATCTCATCTTCATTGCAAACAATCATAAACTTTAAATATATTAGTGTGCCTTTTTAGAAACACATTTCTATAATATGTAGTGAACTTCAAATTGGATCGATTTGGATTTCTTACCAGGAATGGTGATTAAAGAAAAATTAGTTTATATATTAGGAATGCAAAAGTACTGCATACTAGGCAATGGCTGTCTTTAGGCTTTTACCACATAAACAAATTTAAATATTTAAACATCTTTTATCTGCCAAATGCTTAATCTAAAAGATATTAACTAAATATCTCCACATTTCCCAGGATACCAAAACATTCATTTGCATATTATGGTATTACAGATAATCATTTGCACTTTCATAAAAATTACATGCTCATTCTTAACAGCACTAAAAAGTTAGTGAAGATAAAAGAAAATGAATTTTATTAATTTAGAATCAGGTAATGTAATTTTGTCATCGAATCAGTCTCAAAATATCAGTATTCTAATATCAATTATTTGTGTATAACTATGACTTGCTCACAGATCATCATCAAGCAATTATTTCAATTTTAAAGTTTTATTTATTCTTTTTCTGTCAAGAAGAAAGAAAATTTATTCTTTTTTCATCAATATGACTGACTATATTTTTATTTGTTAATAGTTTCAGTTGAATTGATAAGACATTTTCTGAGCATTTCAGCCTTCACCTTCACATTTCAGAGCATTCTTGAATTTCTGGCATTCATCAACTATCATTTAAATGTGTTAAATACAGAATTGCTCTTGTAACTTCTTTGAAAGTACAATGAGGTTGGCATACAACTGTAAAACTCTGTGGTTCACTACTGAATATTTTAGTAATAAAATGAGTTATCAAAATGTAGTTAAATGACATTGAAACTCTACAGATTTAGATGTTTTTTATCAATTTTTAAAAATTTTTTATAACAGGCACAGTGGTATTTGCATTGTTGTTCTAGCTACTTGGGTGGCTGTGGGAGGATTGCTTGAAGCCAGGAGTTCTAGTCCAGTCTGGGCAACATAATGAGATCCTTTCTCTTTTTATTTTAAAAAAGAATGATTTTTAATAGCTCTTAGAGTGGTAATAGCATTATCAAGATAATTCAATTATATTTTTAAAATTTGTTAGTTGACCATAAGGATTAGTGAGGCTCTACTACAAGTGCATAGATAAAAACCTGAGATTTCACAGTAGCTGACAGTTCAGAGGTTTCCAAAGATAAAAGAATTCTGTAAAATCCTAATAGTTATGAAGAGGATACAAAAGTGGGCATGAAAATAATGAGAAGGAACTTGACATATATAAGTTAATAGATTCTCCTCTCTTTTTTTATACCCCTCAATCTCAACTATTGTTGACTTCCCTTATTAGTTTATTTCTTTTCCTACTCAAACTCTTTCTAAGACCATAATTTTTGCCTAATAGTCTGTAATTTCATTAATACAACTAACACTATCATATGCAAAGAAGCAAGAGACTAAATAAGCTCAGCATTTATTTGAGTTCCTAAGTAAGAATTAACTAGGACCTAAGAAACTGGCCTTAACTGAATCAAATATCACAATTAAAATGCCAGGTTTAAAACAGGGTCAGTTTTTTCAAAATAAACATAAGATAATTAGTTTAATTGTTTCATAATAAAAATATTTTTCCTCTAGCAATTAGTGTGTGTTGCAAATCTTTCCAAGTGTTGATTTAGTCAAACTTAAAGAATATGTTAAGATTCTGTGAAAGTTCCATAATGGCACTTTGTAAAGTCCCCAGAGATCCAGATATGCTTTTATGATCAAAGTAAAACACTGAAATCTCGGAGGTGTCCAGATTATGGAGAAAAAATTTATCTGTGTTCCAGAATATGAAAAAAAAGTTTACTGCAAGAGTGAATTTATTTTTGAGTAGCAGAAGGTAGTTAGAGTAAACTTTCAAGTAAAGCTAACTGGAGTACTAGTCATCTTCAACAGGTAGATAGTGAACATGGGACTCTGGAAGACTGCTTATGATCTCAAAGATAAACTACACAGATTTGTTGAGCAAAAGAGACATATTCAGAATCGACTTGGAGTTTTAAAACTGTGGTATTTTGGAAGAAGAATTAGAGGCAAGACAGAGAGCGCAAACAGTTGTTAAATTTTGGGAGAGAAAGTGGAATAGAATCCCCTGCATTGGAAATGGTACTGCACAAAAACACGAGGAAACTAGTCATGAGCTGGACTCTGAAGCTGATGGATAGACTGTTAGGAACAATCTGCCTGATATTTATGTCTTACAGTGAAAACTTGTAGTGTGTGTGGGGGGGGGATTTACATAATAGTGAAGAGGAGGAAGACTAAACTGTTTCATTTACATTGACTGCAAAAACGTGAAACAAGTGCTGCCTCACTCGTAATAATTCATGATATAATTCTTTATGTCTGAGCTTACTTGAAATGTCAGATAATGTCACTTCAACAAATAACTCAATCTATACCTTTCAATCATTGCCAGTTCTCATAGTAAACAGAACAAATAAAATTATCTTCCTACAATGAAATCATGTTACCTTCTTCACAAAATTGTATTTGTGTGTGACCAATGTATCTTTGCAACATTTGAAAGTCATAAGACTAATATTATATTTTTATATGAATAACAAAAAGTATATCAGACCTATTCTGGTCTTATTAAAATATTTAAAGACCCAGTGAGGGTTTTGTTTTTTTTTTTTTAAAGAATTTGTTGAATTATGCACAAGTTTGTTGTTTATTATTAATTCAGGGTGTTTTTTTCAATTCTATGCTACTGAGAAACGTGGAGCAAAAACTTAATCAGCAGCAAATAGATAATTTAGAAATGTGTTCTAAGTTTAGTTATTGTGTCAAAGAAACTCATGATGACGTAATTTTGAAATCTAAACGCAAAATTTGAAGGAATGAAGAGAACTCCAATCTAGGAATCAACCAGATTCATTTATAGTATCTGAGTGTACTGTTTTTTATTGATCAACATAGTGAGTTATTCTCCCCTATTATTATAGTTTTTGTAATTCATGGCAGATGATTAATTTTAGCCAAGTAAACCAAAATGTATCTTTGCTCTAAACAAGAATAATTACTGCATTCATTTGAATAGCTCTCAGAATAATCTCTGTGTATAGTTACACAGTCCTCAATTTTCATGCTGTCACAGAGAATAAATGTCCTCAAAAGGACAACATGCAGCAGAGTTCCTGAAAACAAAAAAATGAGAGTAAGTACCATGCAGAAAGACAGATAGGAGAGAGAAGCCCCAGGTCCTGTGAGCAATGTTTATCCTGACAGAGGTGGATGCTAAGCAGAGGCAGTAACTCCACAGATGCTGCAGCAACAGACTGAATGATGTAGGCTAACGTGAGTTGGGCCAACCAGATCCGTATAACCGCTGAGGGAATCTGGCTACTCGGTGTTGGACACTGGAGCCAAAAGTTTGAGATCAAAGAAGTCTTGAGGCGTCAGGTGCAAAATGAGCTATGACGTAGCAGAAACTGTGAAGGAGCCGAGAAGAACCTGCTGGGTTAGAAGGGAATGAAGCCTGAAATTTTAAAATTTCTGCTTGTACTTTATTTTAAGCTCATTGTTTGCCACTGTGAACCTACTTATTCAGGTACATTATATGACATGGTTAATATGGAATATTTTTTTCACCACAGTTATGATATAACTTTTTCTTCCCTGTTAACAGCAATCAAATCTCCAAAAAGTTAGGAGAACTTGGAGGGGAGTCCAAAAAGAGTGAATGTGTCTAACAAATACTCCCAACTCTTTTTTTTTTTTTTTCCTGGTCACATGGTAAGATTGCTCTTAGCCTTCCCTTTGATGTCTGGTATGGGCATATACTTGACCAATGGATTTGAACAAAAGTAGTGTGTGTCATTTGTGGGTGAAGGCTTAAATAACCTGTGACAAATTCATGACTTTCTTTTTCCCTGTTGAGGAAGCTGAAGTTGACATAGAACATCAACCACCCTGGGTTCTAGATTGAGCTACAAGAAGCAGGGACTCTTGCCAATTCATCTTGGACATGTAGAAAAAGAAAAAGAAAAAAACTTGTTAAATTAAGCCACTTAGATTTTGGAATAAGGCAGAACAACCTAGCCTATCCTGATTGGTACAATGAGTAACTAAAATGAAATATTAATAACTGAAAAAAAAAAGAGAAAGAAATGAGGCAGGGGCAGAGAGAGAAGCAGGGATCATCATACCAAAGTGCAGAGAGAAGCTTTCTACAGCTTTTTCAGTCTTGACTGCCTCAACGCTCTTGAACTGTTAATATTTGGGGATGAATAACTTTTCCTAGTACTAAAAAGTTTCTAAGTAGAATCGTATATTTAGTTTTTGCCATTTTTGCATTATTAACCCTCATTCTTTCCTTCTTTTCTTTATCCAATCAATAATTAAATATGTATTAATTATCTAATATACAAGGATCGTTTTGCAAGCATGGTAAAAGAACAAGTAAGAAGCAACCTTATTTTTAAGGTTCTTACCGTCTAGGACAGGAGATTTGAGCAAAGAGCTATTTACTGCACAGGAGGGAGGAGAAGCCTTACTCAAAACTGACCATCTGCCTTGGTGGGAGGGGAAAAGGTAGGAAAGTAAGAGTATGCAATTGTGTTGCCCTCAAACAGAGGATAAACTCATTGAAAGAAGGTACAACATTTATGTCTTTTTCAATATCCAGTGCATATCATAGAACCATGAATATCTTAGGTTGATATTACTAATAACCACTGAAATTTTGAAAATGTTTGCTCAGACCACCTGATATTGTGCCCTCAGATAAATAAGGAAAGGAATTTATTTTCTAAGATCATTTCTATTCTTAGCTATTTTACACTTAAATCAATAATGTGAGAATAACATATCATATCTCTTCTCTGAAGTCTCTGTGATCCTCTCGGTTTGTTTAGCAATTTTTTTTTTTTTTTTAGTTGGAGTCTCAC
>NW_007254837.1:258822-280927 GCF_000164805.1 Carlito syrichta | reverse complement strand
GCAGGTCTCGAACCCGCGGTCTCAGGCAATCCACTCACCTCAGCCTCCCAAAGGCGCGGGATTACAGGCTGAGCCACCGAACCCGGCTTGTTTAGCAATATTTGATGATTTGTGTGAGAGCTTGGCATCAAAAATTTTATTCAACAGTTTGTGCTTCTTCTTCTGCTTTTGCCTGTGCACTACCTGTATAATTAAAGATGTTGATCCTCGTAAAGCAGTGTAAAGCATTATTTTAAGGTTTAAGTACCGTCATTAAAAATAATGAGTCATTTACATTTCATTCCTTATATTTTATTGCTAAAGAGTTCAAATGTTCTGCCTGATAAAAAGGAAAAGGTAATGCCATTTTTAAAAATTTTAAACAATCTATGTTGGCTAACAGAAAATTTAATACATTTTCATGAAGAGAGGAAAAAACATCTGCTTGCTTTTTCCCAAAAACCACTATGTAACTAAAACATGCATCTAATAATATTTATTGTAAAGTCATTGCAATGGGCCATGATAGGAAAAAAGATTACATCTGGTAGAAAATCATATCATGAATTTCACTTGATTAGCAATGACATTCTTCATTGTATTCCCTCCTGTGCCCCACATGAGCTATAGTTAAAATTATTTCATCTGTTCCAAAATAGTACTTAAACACAAAGAAAAGAAATACTGTTATTATTAAGCTTATTTTGCAGTGTTAAGCCTTCATAATTTTTATGAAAAGCAAAATAAAATTTATTAGATTTATATGAGTTAATTTTTGTTTTTATTTATAAGTACTATCATAACATTCAATCCTTAAAGGTGGCTAATAATTTCATTAAGATGAGTTTAAAGTGGTGATAAAATTCAAGATATTTCAGAAGACATGGTGGGGAATGGACTAAGAATGTATAAAAACTTAAATTGAGAGAGAATTATATTTTAATATCCAGGTTAGAGAAAAAATTATGAGCTGATATTAAATGGTATAATGGTTATATAAAATATCATTGGGAGAATTTGTGTGAAGGGTACATGAGAACTCTACTATTTTTGCAAATTATTGAAGATCTTAAGTAATTTTTAAATATAATTTTTTTTTTTTTTTTTTTTGAGTTGGAGTCCTGGCCACTGCGGCCTCGACCTGCTGGGCTCTGGCGATCCTTCTGCCTCAGCCTTCCGAGTAGCCAGAATTACAGGTACACACTACCATGCCCGGCTTTTTTTTGATTTATTGTAGAGATGAGGTCTTGCCAAGTTGCCCAGGTGGGTCTCAAACCCGCGGGCTCAGGCAATCCAATCATCTCAGCCTCCCAAAGTGCAGGATTATAGGCTGAGCCACCAAATCCGGTTTAAATATAAAATTTTAATAAAATTATCAACAGCAAGTTTAGGACAAAGTTACCTTTACAGATAATTAACAAAACTGTGAAATATAGTCCAACATTAAATACATTAAAATAAACTCCTAAAATAAAGTCCCAAAATGTCCTACAAATTCTGCATTTTGTCCACTGTATATTCTTGAAAAAGTGTATTTAGGAGTATATCACATTTTATTTTTGAAATTATACTTGAATGGAAAGGTACATCTCTAACCAAGAACTCTGCATCAAATATAGCATAAGTATAAAAAACAATTCATTTATGTCAATAAGAAAACATAACTTGCAGCAAGTAAAAAAGAATACTTAAATTATGCTCAAAATTATTCTAAAGTCAGAAAAAAGTGATCTGAAATAATTGATTTTATGAAGAGTCTTTCTGTATCATATTGTAAACATAAGATACACACAGAAATCAAATGTGCTCTAAATTAAATCTAAAAGTAAAGGTCTGTTCTTTGAATACTAGATCTTTATCTGATTTTTTAAATGTTTCCCCTAGAATATAGTAGTCACTAAATTAAGGTTTTGAATGAAAAAAGTGAAGTAATTTTTGGAGAAATGTATATAATCCAGGTCAACGAAATCTCTAAAACTGGTGTGTGTGTGTGTGTGTGTGTGTTTGTTTAAATAAAATACTATTATGGGAAACAGTAATTTAAACATCATTCCTCTGACCTTAGTTTATGTTCAAAGCCCTGTGTATTTGTGTGTGTGTATGTATGGGTGTGTCTCTCTGTGTGTGTGTGTGTGTGATTTATTGGTGTGTCTCTGTGTGTGTGTGTGTGTGTGTGTGTGTGTGTGTGTGTGTAAGTATAGAAGATCATGATGAGTATTTTAACAAAATTAAAAGCTTACCAAGTTTTATCACATTTAAACTTGATTTAATCATGGGTTACTGTGAAGATACAAATGCCACAAGAGAAGAAAATAGTAGTCTTTTTAATGCTTTTCAGTATTCTCTGCTGACCAGAGAACTGACTTCTATACAGTATTTCAGTCATTGAGAAGTTATAAAACAACTAGGCAGGTTTTAAGTCAAGATACTACAAAAGGAGGTTCATAATGCTCCCCTCCCCTTAGAACTATGAAGACAGTGCTCTTTCCAAACAGTAAAAAATGGTTGGACACAGATTAAAATGAATGTATTACATGTTATTGTGCACTAGGAATCAACAAGTAAATCTCAAGGAAATTGATTGGTCATCTACTATTTGCAAATATTGGGCAAAGCCCATTCAAGAAATATTTAAATTAATGTTAAAGATTAAGGGTCAGGATAAAGTTGAAGATATTCTCTTGAAACAGTTGGAGAACCAAAAGGAGCAGTGAACATTTCTCTCAGTTATTCAATTCACACCAAACTGCTTGTTTCCAATGAAATTAAAATCCCTACACATTTGACTGTAAGTTAGTCAATCAGAAAATATTATCCTTGGGAAGCTTGCCTTAGCCATTTAGAGTTTTTTTGAGGGCTTCTGTACTCTCTAAAATAAGAGACAGCAAGCAAGGGTATAGAGGAAAAGGAAAAAAAATCTTTCTGCATTTTAGAACCTTTACATTTTGTTGTTGCTAATCTATGATTCATTTCCTTGGTGTGAAGCAGCAACTGGGCCTGCACTGGCCATCTCTTGTCCCTGGACCCCTCTGTATTTTGCAGTCCTCTCTGTGTTAAGCTTAATGCCAAGGGGCTCTGACTTCTGAAGGATACTTATCATCAAGTCTGCCCTCATGGGATTCCAGCCTGCTTGTGACATGACTTTCTCTTCCTGACTGCCTGCTCTATAATTTTAGGCTTCCTTACCCAGCCTCCACAATTATTTGGGACAATCTTTTGTAATACATTCATTAGAATGGATGTTATTTTCAACATACGTACTTAATGTATATTATGCATTAATTATATAATACTAACATTTTTAGATTGGTAATAAATATATTAAGGGACTTATAGGCTTAATGGATTTCATTCTTTTTAAATATAAATAAATATTTTATTATTATCAAATAGGTTATAAAATATAACATTTTATAATTACTGATAGTGGATTCAAATCGCTAATACTTAAAATAATCACGTATATGTAATATATATGTACATAATATAAACTGCGTTTGTGTGTATTAAAAACAATTGAATGGGTCTTACATATGATCAATCTCTTTTTCCCATGGTATTGATGATTCATTTACACAGGTATGGATATAGTTTAATTTTATGTCTTTAAACTATGGTCTCTTCTGCACTCCAGGCTGGATGTTTTCTGGTATCAGCACTAATTGCAGTTTTTAGTATCTCTGTTGCAATTGCTAAAGTTCAATATTCTAGTTATAGTTATGTTCAGGCTCAATTACTCATACTTCCTTATATTTCTATTGTTTCTATGCTCATTTTTTAAAATTTGCTATTGTTTAAAATTGAGTATTTGCAAATTTTCTCAAATGACATTTCCCTCTGCAAAATTTCATCATCTTGTGGAAATCTTCTGCACAGGAAGACTGTGAAAAGATTACTTTAAGGCTCTTCTCTGGCTATTGGTTAATAATTTTCTCTTTTTATCTTCAATGTTTTCAACAAAATGTTGTACCCTGAGGCTTTGCTCATTGCTTATCTGCTCACTAGAATTGAAAAGAAAATATATATTCCAAGGAAAGGAAGCAGTGAGTGGGTAGGCTGAGAGTGGGTGAGTAGGAGATGCATACATTCATTCAGCACACACTGATTCAAGCTTCCATATGATCACTCTAAATGAAATCATTTTAGGCAATCGCAATTTGAATCTACTTTCACTTATTATTAAAATCAAATGTCCTTTGTTTTATATACTTGATCAAGAAAAGAATATTCATTTGTATTTTAAAAAGAATGAAGCCCATATAACCATGGAGGAAAAGAGACTTACAAATTGATAATGAATTTGTAATCATTTGTTTTCTCTGGAATCCCCATTGGATAGTTCAGTCTAATTGTATGCTAAGTAATATAAAATACTAATTGGAAACACAGGGATATAAACTTTATTAATATTCTTGATTACAAAAATACCAAATAATTATTATAATATGGCTTTTAAAACTAGCATAACCTGGTTTTGATTTAATTTGTGAATTGTTAAACATTTGATTTAATCCCCAGTCATTCCAATACAACAATGCACTGATATTGATTGAACTTAAAAGAAAATCACTGTAAGGTGATTATAGATTTCCTTAGGAGTGTAAGATGAACAACACTGTGCTAGTAAAAATAATTTTATACTATTGAATTTTTCTGAAAATACAAACAAGCCAATTATAAGGACAGAATGCAATCTAGTAAGTATACTTGGGGAAATAGCTCTTAAGTCAGAATTAATAACTAGAGAATTATGGCTGAGAACAGAGTGGCAATTAATATATATAATGATGAAAATATCTTTAATCTCAAAAGCATAGCAAAACTGAAGTGGCTGAAGAAACCAAGCTCTAGGATAAGTCTATAGTAAATCATAAGAAGCAGGTGTAACCCATTACACAACTACAGGCAAGACTTTAGCCTAGCATCAAACTCCTAAGAAAAGTTTCAATGGTCACAATACAGTTAAATTGCAAAAGCTCCTTGCAATAAAGTAGAAAAAAATAGCACTTTCTAAAAAAGAAAATAAACAATTTCCCAATATCCTAAAATATACTCCGTGTGATAACATTACCTAAAATAACAACAAAAAACCCTGAAGTACTCAACAAACCTATCAGACACTGCTTGCCCAAATAACGCTTTTCAGAGTGTGGGGTCCAATACTCTCTGGAATACAATGAATGTAAAAATTAGATAATGCTAGTACAGTGCTAAGCAAGTGTTTGTTGAACCTGAGCCTAGATCCTGCATAAATAATTTCCTCTTTTAATTTACTAATTACGCAGTGCCTCGGGTATTGTATTACACTGTATTGTGTCTCACCGATATTGACATAGGCACAAACAGTAGTAGAAGGCATTCAACCATTAGAAAACAAACGTAAGTACAGTCATTCTCCGATAAACTAGAAACAAATAGAAGACACAGCACAAAAATACTTAGCACTTTATGATGTCATTGACTTCTGGTGTTAGCGTGCTGTCTTGACATTACTTCTGGTCATGAAATTCCACTCACATAATCTCCTTAAGGGTGAAAATCAGTCTTATCCATTTGGCAACTTTTTTTACCTAACATTGTATTTGACATACAGTGGACTTATTTATTTTTGAAAAAGGGAAGAATTTAATAACAGAAAATTTGAGATCTTGCCATATGATTCAGAAGATTAGACAGATGTCAAATTATTGCTTTTGGTCTTATAACTCAGATTTGAGTCTTTCAACTAAAACTTTTAATTTTTTTGAAATTGGTTCATGTATGCATGATCATTACTTCATGTTTAAAACAAGGGTTTAAAATGCAAGACAAATATATTTTATGGAAAAATTAGTTTATTCTGTAAAATCCTCTAATGTTTTATGTATTTTCAAAATATCAATGACAATATTATATTAAATATCAATCATTTATTGGGCTTTATGTTGCTCCCTGGAGTGATATATATGAGAACTATCACATTAATAAATTATGTGAAAAATAATACTTTTTAAATTACTGAGAAATTGATTAGTGGGTAGAAATGATTACCAATGTAAATGTTAAAATATCCCCACCTTTCATGATTTACAAATTTTTTAACTTAAAATGTAGCATTGTTATAAAATTATATTCAAAAATATATTGATCCCCCATATTGACACAATATATAATGGTATCGAGATATGCATTTCATATTTACACATATGTATATCAGTGTTTATATTCTTGAGAAGCACAAAAACTTCCTTTAGAAAATTATTGGCCTCTTCATCACTGGCTAAGGAGGAATTGATATTATTTACATCAATAAGAATAGTAGATATGCATAAAGTTTAAATAATGAGTCAGCAATTTGTTTCTCATACTCTTCATGATAAAAGATTGATCATGTGTGTCAATTACATATATACACAAACACAGATGTTAATGGTAGACTATTCTGTTTGACATCACACAGATCTACATTCTAAATAGCTTCTATTTTAAAAATATATATAATAGTAAGTACAGTTAGAAGGGGGTAACAGAATTTCAGAAGTGGTTCATTAATAAACAATGTTTTAACAAGGTTATATTTTTCTTGCAGGTGCTTTTTAAGAAATATATGATATCAGAGACATTATCTCTTATTTGGAGGAAGAAGTAGACAGCAATTTACTGACCCCAAATCATTTCATTGCAGTGAAGTCCTGTGAGGGACAATTGTGATCCCTGCTTTCTTATGCACTTGCCTCCAGCCACTTAATAAGATTGGTGTTATTAAAATCCCAATTACACTAAAAGAAATTAAGATTCAGAAAGGTTTAGCATGGTGTCAAATATCTTAGAAAAATCAAGGGCAGTTGAGGAACTCAGAGCATCTGACTCCAAATGTCATGCTCTTATCTCATTAGAAGCACTGCCCCACAGAAATTTCTAAGCCTTCAGGATTTACAAGTTACCAGATTGAACATATTAACTTATCTAAAAGAAGAAGGGGTCATTCAGAAGTTACTGTGCCCTGCTATGGAGACTGAGAGAAAAGAAAGGCCAGAGGTAAACTTTGGAAGTTCAACCCAAGCTTCGTATGAGGCAACATTAGTCTTGGTTAGTGAATATAACAGGTGATTTCATCCTGATGATCCTAAACAGTGAATTCATTTTACCTTCACAATTCTATGTCCATGGCCTTTAGGTAACTTTTTGAGTATGAATTAGAAACAGTAGTAGATATTGAGTCTTCTGGTATCCAAGACAATTACATTTCTCATTTATTAATAGGTTTGCATTCTGAGTTTAATCATCAGTATCATAAGAACTAGAAATTGACTTTCCATGTGACCCAACAATTCCCATATTGGGAATATACCCGGAGGAACTCAAATCATTCTACAAAAAGGATACCTGCACATGTGTGTTTGTTGCAGCTCTATTCACAGTAGCAAAAATATGGAACCAACCATGCTACCCATCAAAGTTGGAATGAATAAAAAAAAAGTTACATATACATACAATGGAACATTATGCAGTCATAAAGAAAGACAAACATATGGACTTTGCAGCAACTTGAATGGATTTAGAGTCAATCTCATACTAAGTGAGCTATCACAGAAACAAAAATAGAGTACCATATGTTCTCACTCATAAGTGGATCTTGAACAATTATAATACTATAAGAAAGTGATTGGCAGCAGTGGGAAACTGCCAGAGGAGGAGGGGTGGGATTGGCAGCTTAAGGCAACTGCTAGGGGAGGGAGGGGCACACTTCATCAACAAGGGTACCTGCATAATCAATGTTTATATACCTAACCCTGAACTGTACCCCACATGTTTAAAATAAATAAATAAATAAACATAAGGCAAAAAAAAAAAATCATGAGTATGTGTGTGTGTGTGTGTGTGTGTGTGTGTATACATTATACATCTGTTTTTTTTTTTACCATAGGCAGGTACAACACACACATGCCAATGCAAAGACATACATAATAACATCAGCCTTACAAAGAATATTAAGTTAAGGCTGTTTCTTTTTTATATACATTTCTATAATAGCAATCTACAAAACCTGGTGCATCAATATCTGGGCTTCTAATCAATGATATAATAGAATGTATGCTTGCAGGCAATGTCATATCCAAGTAACAAAAACCATGTATCTCTGCTACTAACAATTGAAATATTTATCAATGTTTCTAATCCAAAGATTTAATATGAAAATATACAATGATCTGTCACTTTTAGCTGGAAAAATCAGATTTGTTGGTTGAAAAGTGATATAAATGTGATATTATTTTGCTTGTTAAGTCTATACCATTTACCAGTAATATATAAGTGAAATCAATTAAAACAATTGTATTGCTGTTTTTAATAAGCAGCTGACAAGTGCTCCTGAGTGTCACTGTCATTCCATTCTTCTGACAGAAGTTATTAATCACTGAATATTATGTTTAGGATTAAGAGGGGTTAATCAGGAGGGTTGAAAATAAGAAAAAAATCCCCAAGAATTTAAGATGAACAAGACCCATATAAATTATCTTTTTTTTTTTTGAGTTGGAGTCTCACCCCGGCCACCTTAGCCTCAACCAGCTGGGCTCCGGCGATCCTTCCGCCTCAAACTTCCAAGTAGCTGAACTACAGGTGCGCGCAACCATGCCCAGCTAATTTTTGATTTATTGTAGAGATGAGGTCTCACCAAGTTGCCCAGGCGGGTCTTGAACCCGTGGGCTCAGGCGATCCACACCTCGGCCTCCCAAAGCACGGGATTACAGTCTGAGCCACTGAGCCCAGCTTAAATTATCTTAAAAAACAGAAATATTTAGCAAGTTTTGTTCATAATTTTAGGACAGTGTTTAAAAACCTTTCTATTTTCTAATTCCATTCATTTCTAGGCACTGAAGTATTAAAATGTGATATAATGAGAAAAGTCATGTATATAAATTGCCTATCCATTTGAATACAGTCATTACTATTCACCTTTCTACTCTGCTTCTTTGTTTATTTTGGGATTTTAGCATCTTCAGTTTACTATTCCCATATTGAGAGATTTTCACTATGTGACACCTCATTAATTACATGACCTGTGTATCATATTTGGACCACTTGCATATTTGAAGTTTCTCTGATTTATTTTTCTGAATAAACTCTGTGGCTTATTATAGTTGTAAAACCTGTAAGCTCAGTACAATTTCTTTAATTATAGGAAAAATTAAAATTTTAGTTTATGAAATGAAGTATAACTAAAATGTTATTCTAGGTCTGTTATGTAAAACATTAAAACAAATGTTCCAATTACATAATCTGAAACTTTACCTGTTTTCTACCAACAACTTTAAAGGAGTATCTTTTCCTTCCTACCTATAAGTAGTCTTTAAGGAGATACCAAATGCCATTAACACTGAATTGTTCTGAGAGACCAGTGACCAGACAGAACTATTCCACAGCTGCTGACCTTTTTCATAGAAATATAAATGTGGGCATGTTATACTCTTCCTATGTATTCAAAGAATCCTAGTATTTTTTTAAATAAGTAATCAGAAACTTGTGTTCCTCTTTTTCTCATAGGAATAAAGCCATACACCACTCAAATAAATTGACTTTTTCAACATTTTTGATATTCATAAGGTAGTCATAAGTTCATGTCAGTTTGTAAATGAATACCTTCCTTGTTTATTAAGTAAAGATTTTGTCATTGGTGCTTTCTGTGAACAACTATCACAAAACTCTTGACATTGTTTTTTTTTGATGCTGTTGATTTCAGTGTTTGAATTTCAGAGCCAACTGTTCTTTTCCACCTGCATTCTGCACAAAGTATGCAATTTGAGCATTACAGAGTATAAATTGGAAAAAATGAAAGGGAGCACAGCAAAGTCTGAAGAAGTGGCCCATGCTCAAAAAAATCCCTTTACAATAAATAGTTTTTTGAAGTTATAGATGAGGAATAGTTTGTATAAGTACATTTTTGTAATTGCAAACTTTAAAAAGACATTCAAATATGTACTAGGATGATTTTTTAAAATAGAAACAATGGATAACTAGTAAATGGACCATGTAAGTTATGTGTGTGTGTGCGTGTGTGTGTGTGTGTGTGTGTGTGTGTGTGTGTGTGTGTGTGTTTATGAGAGAAAAGAAGGAGAAAAAGGAAGAAAAGGAAGAGAGATTGAGAGAGAGTATGAAATAATGGATAAGCTTTGTGAAATAGCAAAACATTATAGATTAAACAAGCACAACATTGTAGAATAAAGAAAAAGTAAGAAAAAGTGAGAAGATATCTTTGTCTTGAGTCTAGTTGTTTAAATAGTCTTGATATGGGGCAAAAGAATCCTACTCAGATTTGGACATTTAACCTGCCCGCATCTAATTTAAAAACATCATTTAAAGTACAAAAGAATAAAAAAGTAGATATTAAACTTTAGATATAAAAAGTTGTCTGTTTTCTGCACTTTTAAAACTTCTTCATGAGTCTCGATTTCTAACAATGATATTGAGATGGAGAAGAGTAAGGAAGGGTGAATAATCTAAACTTTTTTTCAATTAAAGTTAGCTCAGTCTTGCAGTTTAAAGTGGAAGCAAGTGAGAGCAAAGCATTAATCAACCAATTTATAGTTCAACTTTATATCAGAGCCATTTCTTCTGTTGTGTCTGTGCTCAAGTAGTCATGTAGAATTTGGGGTGGGGACTTATCATGTACATTTGGATCATTTTATTATCATTTAGATTATTTCTGCTCTCTATGGTGATGGCTACTTTCGGTCTGTTTTCTGGATGTCCTATTGGCATTGGATATCATAGTTCACACTTGGTAAATTGTGTGAGTTATGGTTTTGACACAAACTAGGCCATGTGATTGCTCCTGTTGCTCACATAGCTCCATCATTATTATCATACAGTTTCTAAGTTCCCAGCAGTATTCTTTATTTAAAAGATTAAAGATTAAGATTAAAGGTTAAAGATGTTCCCTCTGTAAGGTCTGCAATAGAGTTACTTTCTCTAGGACCTTGGAAGTCCTATTGATGTCATCAAAACTAATTTCCATTCTCTCAGGAGTGTATAAGAACCCCTACTTTTCTGTATAAATCTCTCCTTTTCTTTCTTATTAGTAAAAAGCGCTATAGAAGAGACAACGCAAATGTCCTTAATGAAATTAAGGAATTCAGTCATTAGGAAAGGATAGGGAGAGAAGGAGACAAGTTTTTTGCCAAGCAACCGCCAATGGAGAAACTTCTGGAGGCAGATATGTGGGGTTCTTCAGCAGATATTATTTTATATGCCACTCTAGAACTCACAGATATCAGATGGTTGTGCTTTGTATTGATTTAAAAATAGGAGGGAACACATTGATGGTATTCCCTAGGAAGACCATGTAAAGTGAGAGGGGGAACAATAAACACAAAATACTGAGAAAAATTTAAGAAGCCTGACAAGAAAGACAAACAAATGGACTTCGCAGCAACTTGGATGGATTTAGAGTCTATTACACTCAGTGATCTATCACAGAAACAAAGAACGGAGTACCACATGTTCTCACTCAAAGCAGACCCTGAACATTTGCCATAATACTTTAAGAAAGAGACTGACAGTAATGGGATACTGCTGGGATGGGTGGGGGTGGAGGGGTGGGCACAACATCAATAAGGAACTGATCTCAAACCAGGCAAAGTGAGGACCAAAGGGAGGCCCAAACTTTACCTGTACGATGACCAGATGACCACTTGTATGCCTAATCGTGAAATGAACCCCACATCTTTAAAACAAACAAATAAATAAAATAATACTGATAAAAAGAAAACCATGAGTAATCTAGAACTCAGCGAAAGTCCACAGGAAACACTGTAGAGAAATTTAGGTTATCCAATCAGAGTAAGTCTTTCAAGTATATGTAATATGACTCAATGCAGTACACAATGCTTTTCATTCAAAGCCTGGTCCTTATTACTGTGATTTACAGGGGAAAATTTTGTGTGATCAATATGTTTTCTTCTAATAAAATATTACTTCATTATTTGCTGATAACATTACAAATTTTTATCTTTTCCTTTAAATTTATATATTATCAAACCGTGTCTTGGTGTTTATTTTTTTATTAGAAAAACTATGACTATTAACATCTACTATGAAATATTTTTTATGACTGAATATTACCTGTCTGCTATAAGCTTTTATCTGTCTTGGATCTCTTTATTTCTATTTTAAAAATTCATTATTTATAGACTGTGTGTCTGATACCATGTGTCTTTATCTCTTTTCTCTTTACTATCTTTGTCTTTCCCATTGTTTCCCAGATTTTCAAAGTTGTTGCCATGGTTTATTCTCCGTATCACTCATTTTATTTTTCTGCAATAACATTTGTATTTTTTAGTGTATCCAATCTGATCACATTTTCGGTTTCTGTTTATTTACCTTGTTGAATTTCATAATGTTCTTATTTTGGTGATCATTTACCATATATGTTACATTATTCCTTTTTATTTTTTTTTATTGAGAACAGTAAGCAATTGTTTGTAAGATGTTCTTCTGCTTTGTAAAGTAACTACATTATCTCATAAAAATAATTTTTATTCTTATAGACAGTAAACTGTTCTCTTGCAAGATAAAATTTTTGCCTATCCCATGTAGAATTTGGGGGTTTTTCTTATTCATGAGCAAATACTTATCTGTATAGTTGTCTGGGCTGTCTTGGCTGTCTTTTATGATTATTTTGTTACTATAAACTTTATCTTTTCACAGTGATATCAAGAAAATCAAGTGACAGTAATTTCTGGTAGATATTGAACATGTGCTACCTCCTCTTTCTTGTACCTTATGCCCCATTTATATCCCCATGTAATACAGAGATTATTTGTTTATCATCAGGGGAGAAGGATACTCTTGGAAAAAATTAGATTTCTGGAATAAGAAAAAAATAAAATAAAATTGATGTGCAAATGACTTTTAAAGATAGTATCAAAAAGGAATCCTGAAGCAAGTGAAAACTTTACAGAGACACTTTAACCAAAATGTTCTACCCTATACTAATATTTGGCTTTAAAAGTGTAAAGGATGCCCATCTTGTCACTTGGAACACAGTCGCTATTTATAGACAGGTTACCTTTCACTTTTCTGAGTTAGGGCCATTTAGGAAATAGGTGGAGGATTCTATTGAACACCTTTGGCATTTCTGGCATATAGTTGTAAAAGCTATTACATCACCTCTCTTAATTAATTAGGATAATTGTAGAAACATTATCAGTGCTTTGATTTATGTGCTTTCATTTGTACTACTTTGGGTTGCTGTTATAGGTTTTTAATTTGGTGTTCTTCATGAATAATTTTTTTTTGAAAATTTGGAGCAGTCACTTTTAGATTTCTCTGCTAAGGCTGTTACTTGTTCATATCATAAAAATATCCAATGATATTATTAAAATTATTTTGCAAATGAAGGAGACTGACACATAGAGATTAAACAACATATTCAAGTTCATAAGCTAGATTTAGCACAAGTGACTGAGCAAAAGTATAAGTCCAAAAATGGAGTTTTCACGCATTATATTATGTTGACTACTTCTGCTTTAATCTGTCCATTCTGCCTATAGACTTTATTTTTAAAAGTTGCACCGTTATACATATATATAATATACTTATCTAAGTATTTTGATGTATTGTTTTTAAATATAACTAAAAATGTAATTACATGAGTATTTCAGAAAGTATTGGTTTCTTGCTCCCAATTCTATACTTAGTGTGATTATACACTTTGATTTCTTTCAGACATTCTATATTCAAACTTCTCATAGAAACTGTTTCAAGTATGCTTTATAATCTATTATTCAACTATCAAAATTGTGCTGCATAATAATTGCAGTCTGGACATTTTTAAGTATCCTGTGTTTCTGTTGAATTCTTAAAGCATGCCAAAGTATGTTTCACCAAAGTAATTATAGAATGATAGGGTAAAAACAGAGTCTAGATAGCCTCCAACATTATCCTGTGAATGTAATAAAAAAACAAACAAATAGTTCACTTACAAGTTCCAGAGACTCAAAAAGTTTTGTGTAATGAAACCAGATCCACATCCTTACTTGTCCATGATGCTGTGATCACTGAGGATATGTTTGTCAAGGGCATATTTAGGTTTAATCACAAAAGGCATTCACTGAAAAAATTGAAGAATCACAGAACGTAGCCATCTTAGCTAAGAGCACACTTACCTAAGATGCAAATGCAATAATTCAGAATAATTATGCAAATATGGTAAATATTTCTCATTTAAATTATGTCTTTAATTTATACTAGAAATTAATGCCTAACATGTATATCAGTCTTGGACTCTACCCAGTGATTGTCCTTTGTTTATATTCTTTTATGTTTCTACTATATCCATGAACCCTAAAATTTTCTAAAACACTTTTTTGTGTAATTAATTATATAATCCTTTCTGAAACTTTTGGCTACATTGTCTGCCCTGTTATTATGTCGTTTTCCATTTCCTCATTTTGAGCCCATGTCTGAAAGGCAGTTTTGCCTGTTCTCATTAGCTTGTTGATGTGCACATATTCACATTACCTAAACCTGAAACTATGGGGAAATATAGAACTGTCAAAGCAAGGGCTACACATTTAAATTTAGATGAAGCTTTGAACAAAGAAAGCTTTTGTCATTTCCAAAAAGCAGGGGTATGTCAAGTACTCAAGTTTAACCTACAAATATCTAGGCCTGACCTGGCTTCAGAGAAGTATGGATTAGTTCTATACTACAACCACTATCCATGTGAGGATAAGGCTGACAATACACACTCATCTCAGGATAGATGGGATGTACAGGTATGGTTGACAACGTGGGCCTTGGATTCCTTTGGATTACAAAAATTTTTTTAAATCAATTACGACTAAAGTGTCAAAATTAAACTCAAAAAGTTTTTTAAAAGTATTGGTAGTATAGAAAAAAGAGCAAATCAAACCATTGTGATCATTGTGGTAGAATAAATAGAGATCACCCAAATGAGAGCAAATGGAAGTTATATAATAATTCAACATTTACTTCAAAAAGAAATCAGTCACTATCACTGGAGTATGGCAGAGACCCAAAGCCAGGCAGAGGAGTAGAAAGTCTTAATAATGAAAAATATCTTAATATACTATCATTTCAAGTTGTGGACATGGGGAACAAGAGGAAGCTGGGAGTGGGCAAATTAGAAGTAAGGACTTATAGGCGATTGGTTACAGTGTCTTTTTTTTTTAATGCTTGTTTGTTTGGCTCTGAGTTGGAAGTTGGGGCAAAAAGCGGAAAAGCTGGCAGTCATTAACAAGGTCTTGACACTTCTGAGCCAATTGTTACAGAGGTTGTGAGTCATAGTTCTATTATGTCACAGATGATCTGCCTATTGTCCATTAGTGTATTTAGTTTCTCAACTGGTGATTTTTAACTAATTTTAAATGTCAATTTAGAGATTATAAACATTTCTCAATTTAAGAATCTAAATCTAGACATATAAGATGGAGTTTAATTTTAAAAAATCTTTCTACTTTAAGAACATTGAACCATTACCAAACAGGCTACTTAGAGATGGCAAGGTACAGTCTTTAAAGGTATGATCCCTATATAAGATAAAAATAAATGAATGAATACATAATCTTAGATCTTGACTAAGTGGAGATAATATTAGTAACTCTTGTTGGTTTTTTAGGAGAAATGCTTTAACATGTAAATAAGCACACTAGCTATAATTATGGCTTATAATTACTGTAATTATGTATTCTATTTTTTAATTGTGTTACTTCTATAACTAAAGTGAAGTAATTCATCATTATAGTTATCCACCCAAAAAAAGAACTGGGACAATTTTGAATAAAAAGCTATGGTCCCAACCATCTACAATATTACATGATTCTGCCCATCTATGACACTTGATGGGAAAATATAAACAGAGTAATTAAAGGTACCATTTTAAAAAAATCAAAAGTTGCTTTCAGGAAAACTAAAGTCATTTATTAATATTTATTGATTTTTGAATAAATATATTTAAACTAACAGCAATTGTCTCAGACTATGTTTACTTAACAAACAGAATTTGTATTTAACGCTAATAGCAATTGTTCATTTATATTTGGTTGTCAAATATTCTGTTAGGCAAAAATAGGTAAATACTTCTGATTAGATCTAAGCAAATATTTTTCACTAATTATTTTCCACAAGTATGTCACTACGATAATTTTGATATATTAATTACTAAGTATATAATTATACTTTAGTTATACATTGGGGTTGATGTATGTGTGTGTTTTTAAGTTTCTTGTTTTGCTGTAATCTCTGTTGATTCTGTGCTCTGCTGTTCTCTTGGGAAGTGTGTGGTCATTCTTTTTTTTCTTTCTTCTGTGTTTAATACCTTTTTTTTTTCTTTGCAGTTGGAGTCTCACTCTGTTGCCCAGACCAGAGTGCAGTGGCCGCTCCCGGCCACCGCAGCCTTGACCTGCTGTGCTCCGGCGATCCTTCCGCTTCAGGCTTGTTTAATACCTTCTTAAGTGTCTCCTGTAGAGCTGGTCTGGAAGCTGCATAATCTCTTAGGGATTGGATGTCTAGGAAGGATTTTAATTCTCCATCACTGATGAAGCTGAGTTAAGTAAGAATGGCCATCATTAATAAAACAAACAAAAACAGTGAAGATGTGGAGAAAAAGGAACGCTTCTACACTGCTGGTGGGAATGCAAGCTAGTGCAACCTCTTTGGAAGACAGTGTGGCGATATCTGCAAGAACTAGAAATTGACATTCCATATGACCCAGCAATTCCCATATTGGGAATATACCCAGAGGAACTCAAATTCTTCTACAATAAAGATACCTACACATGTATGTTTGTTGCAGCTCTATTCACAATAGCAAAAACATGAACCAACCATGCTGCCCATTGAAGCTGAACTGGATAAAAAAATTGTGGTACATATACACAATGGAATATTATACAGCCATGAAGAAGGACAAATATATGGACTTCGCAGCAACTTGGATGGATTTAGAGTCTACCATACTCAGTGATCTATCACAGAAACAAAGAACAGAGTACCATATGTTCTCACTCATAAGTGGATCTTGAACAATTATAATACTATAAGAAAGGGATTGGCAGCAGTGGGAAACTGACGGGGGTGGGTAGGATTGGCAGTTGAGGGAAAATTCTAGGGGAGGAGGGGCATACCTCATCAACAAAGGTAGTTGAATAACCAATGTTTGTATACCTAACCCTGAATTGTAACCCATATCTTTATAATAAAAAAGAAAAGAAAAGAAAAGCGCATGTCTGGATATTGGTTATAAGGGGGAAAAAGATAACTAATCTGAGTCACAAATTAATTTCTTCCATTAGTCATGCAATTAGCAAAATTGGGGCCATATTAGTATGTTATAATATCTCAAAGTAGAGCTCTATATGTCAGATTTATAATACACAGACTTGAAGTGAAAGAGAAGAATTTTAGGGACAACTTTTAATAAGGGAGTGACAAAAATGGAGGTTTAATTTTTTCATAATTTTTTCTGGTAATATATCAATATCTAAACTGTCAATAACTCACGAAGATTTAGAATACTTTGCTTTAACTAAGGAATAGAGAAAATCATCTATTTACACTCTGGGTAGTCTCCAAGAAATAATATAAATAGTGGCATTTAATTGGCTTGGAAACATTCATGCCCATAGACAATTCATTATTTAAAATTTAGTGAACAATGAAACATATTTATTATGTACTATAGATGTGCCTGAAAAGACAATCTATATTTAATGTTCTCAAAAGAAAAGACAACAGTGCTCTTTGTAGATATTTGGTCTGGATTTATTTTTATGCTGGTGAATGTTAGCAAGGCATCAGCAGTTTATGAGTTTTTGTCTGTTTACAATTGTCATATTTCTCCATTTAGGGACACTGAAAAAATGTAGGTTAAATGAGCACAGGGGATGAGCAGTAGGAATCTTGTAGATTCTGAGATAAACAATACTCAGAAAGAATTTTTATGCACAGTTTTGATAAAATAGATTATAGTGATTTGTTTTTAAAAGGAAGACTATTCAAATAAGAGTGATTAGTCAACAAGTAATGTTATCTTTCACTAATTTTGCTTAAAACAAGACTTATTTTGAAATATTTCTGTATAATAGCATATCATATTGCACTTGCTACCTTAAAGGTTACCTTTAGGAATAAATGAATGTATATCATTTATCAGTTGCCCCATCAATATAACTCTTCATGTAAAACACAGGTTGGATTCTGAGTAAAAATTTTGTTAAGATAGAGTACATCTGAAAAATTGTAGAACTATATACGTTTTGCTATTTTGTGAAACTTATAAATTTATTTTAAGCAGAAGAATATCCACAACAAAATAATCAAGGGAGGCGAAATAGATTAAACTATCAACTAAGAAAGCAATGTCCTATTTTAAAAATATGCATATACAGTCATACACTGCATAACATTTCAGTTAACGATGTACCACATAAACAACAGGAGTCCCATAGGAGCTGAAAAATTTCTATTGTCTGTGCTGTTTTGGTTGTCATAACATCATATTGCAATGTATTACTGTATTTGTGGTGGTGGTGGTGTAAACAAACCTACTTTGTTGCCATTCATATCACAGTATAGCACATACAATTATATGCAGCACATAAAATTTGATAATAAGCAATAACGTTACTGATTTATGTATCTACTATACTATATTTCTATCATTATTTTAGAGTATACTCCTACACGTTGCAAAAAAAGTTAACTGTAAACAGCCTCACAAGGTATTCCAGAAGAAGTCATTGTTATCATAGGAGGTGACAGCTCCATGTATGTTTATTGCCCCAAAGATCTTCCAGAGGGACAAGATGTGGAAGTGGAAGACAGTGATATTAATGATTCTGACCTTATCTAGGTCTAGGCTAATGTGTATATTTGTGTCTTAGTTTTTAACAAAGAGTTTAGAAAGCAAATAATGATAATAATAATAATACAAAAAGCTTATATAATAAAAATACAAAGTACACTGTAAAGTTTTTATTTTTTAAGGCAATGTTATCACAAAATAGATAAAAGGTTGAAAAATTTTAAAAAACTTATAAAGTAAACACCAGCTACAGTAAGCTAACGTTATTATTGAAGGAAGAAAAATTATCTTAAAAATCTAATGTAGCCTAATAATACAGTGTTTATAAAGTCGACAGTAGTGTACAGTAATGTTCTAGGCTTTCAAATTCACTCAGTACTCACTCCCTAGCTCACCCAGAGCAACCTCCAGGCTTGCAAGCTCCATTCATGGTGAGTGCCCTATACTGGTGTACCATTTTTAAAAATTTTTTATGCCATATTTGTATTATACCTGTGCCATGTTTAAATATGTTTAAATACCATCGAGGTTTGTGTGAGTTCACTCTGATATTCGCACAATGATAAAAATCACCTAATTCTATATTTCTCAGAACATTCCCCATCATTAAGCAATACGTGACTGTATAAATACATCACAGCAGGTTGAAGAATGAGACCTAATTAGTAGGAGGCAGAGTCAAGTCCTTTTATCCTTACTGCACCAAAGAAGACATATCTAGGATGACCAAGTGTGGCTTATTCACAACCAGTAAGAAAATAAAGATCATAAGTTTCTAGTTAGCCTGTTTCCTAGGAACTAAAGATATTTTAATATAAAAATAATCGATGGGAAACATTAAAATAATTGATCAATATCCAGTAGTTCTAACTGAAGTTTAGATTCCTATGTAGGTTTCTCAAGATAACTCTTTTTTTTTTTTCTTGTACTTGATACTATTTTTGGCAGACAGACATCAGAAAAAAAAAGTGTTGCTGATCTAGGATTAAGTGTATCTTTAGCTAATCCCATCTTAGTAGGTTTGAAAGTCTCATTTATTCTCTTTTTTTGAGTCAGAGTCTCACTTCGTCACCCAGGCTGGAGTGCAGTGGTACGCTCACAGCCACCCCGGCATCTACCTGCTTGGCTCCAGCAATCCTTTGGCCTCAGTCTCCCAAGTAGCCGGAACTCCAGACGTGTGCTACCATGCCCGACTAATTTTTGATTTATTGAGGAGATGAGGTCTCGCCAAGTTGCCCGGACTGGTCTTGAACCAGAGGTTCAGGCAATCCAGTAGCTTTAGCCTCTCATAGTGCCGGGATTACAGGCTGAGTCACTGAGCCCGGTCTTCCATTTACTCTTGAAGAAAATAATTTGTTGGCTTTAAAAATTGAATACCTATTTCTAATTTTCATAATAAAATGGAACTAAGAGCACAGTAATACAGATTTTAAATTGTCATAGTATTGTTTTTAAGTATTCATCATAACTCCATAAGATTTGTAAAACATTTATATTATCACTAATAATCTTTATACAATTTCAATTAGAGAAAATAATCAAAGCCATTTTGCATTGAACATAGTGAAGTGAAATTTATATAGATTTCCAAAGATAATTTTCTTTATTATTTTAGATTATAAAATAGATGTTCATTGAATAAAATTACCAAAAAGCACAAGAATAAAATAGGAAAAAACAAAACTTCTTAGAGTATCACTAGAAATAAAACATTATATTTTAATTTAACTTCTTCTTTAATATCTTTTTCTATGCAATTGTTTTTAGAGACTAGAAGTAATATTGCATACATTATTTTGAATCTGTCTTTATTCACTTTATGCTGTACCATAAACACCTATTCAAAATTATTTATATTCTTTGGACAATTAATTTTAATGATTAATATTATATGTAAAAGGGCATTATTATATCTTCAATTCCTCTCCTTGTTTAGATCTTTACAATGCTTCATAAACATGAGAGGTACTTCTTTGTACACACATATTTTTCTTCATATGTCTAATTCGTTTTTTAGGGTACTTACTTGATGTTATAATTATTCTTTAAAGGCCTGTCATTTTTAGAACAAATTTGAAATCGTTCTTCAAAAATAAGGAAAAAAATACATTCATATTAACAAGCATGGCTACACAATCATTATAAATTGTCATTATTTTTAATACATCTTAAAATAGTTATCTTTAGGTTGTAGAATATCAAGTTATTATATGGTAAGTATGTTGTGATTTCATATATAAATATAAATATACCCACACACATATATTTTTGGTTGATATATTGAAGTTTGTATTTTTTTATGATTAAAACTAGAAATAAAGAAAAAAGGAGAAGGTATTTGTTAATTTGATAGTTTTCAAAATGGTATTTAAAACAGACAGAACCAAATGCTGATGATATCTACTTATTATGTAGATAATAAGTCTGAAGAAAAAATGTAGCAACAGAATATAAATTAATGTTAACATAGATGTTAAACTATTAACTTTGTCTCATTGAAAAATTAAGTAGAAAATATTTTATTTCATGCCCCTATAAAAATATATGAGAACTTACATGTGAATTTATTAAATCTTTGTCAAAAAGTAGAATATTGCCCATGTAGAAAAAAAGTCTTTTGAGCAATTGATTTGTGAATAATATCAATAGAAGAATGATTCTTAAATAGAGGAAACAAATTTATTTGTTAGAAAAATAAAAATTAAAATAGTAACTCATTTGTGTTTATTAATTATGTTAAATTGGGCAAGATATTTTATTTTAAAAATAGAGATACTAATATGTATCTCATAGGAATGTCATAATGTATCAGACAAAATATATGAAATACACTGTTTCATAAATACACTTCTTCCTTTTTTTCTTGACTAACACTAGTTTTATTTTTTTTCAAGTACCTAGGAAGTCATACAGTTTAAATAAATTCATAAAAGCTGTTCCAGTCTAATGTTGGGAATTTTGTTTATATATTTTCTGTAGCTCACCACTTGATAGCAAAACTCTTAGAGAAATATAAATTGTCGATATTTATTTCATGACATCAATTAGGAATGACTCATATCTGAGAAAACAAACTAGTTTTTAAAAAATAGAATATCACTAATAAAATTACAATTTCTCATGAACTGGATTAAAATGCATATTATAGTGGAGACACTCTTAAATGCTGTTTGTGTAATTTTATTGCTTTCTAAAAGTTATTATTTTGGAAACTAATGCACATTAATAAATACTTCTGTTGGTAATGCATACACACACACACACACACACACACCCCATGTAGGTCATATATATATATATATATATATATATATATATATA
>NW_007254837.1:181248-258802 GCF_000164805.1 Carlito syrichta | reverse complement strand
TTTTTTTTTTTTTTGAGTTGGAGTCTCACTCTGTCGCCCAGACTGGAGGGGAGTGTCCACTCCTGGCCACCGCAGCCTCGACCTGCTGGGCTCCGGCGATCCTTCCGCCTCAGCCTTCCAAGTAGCCAGAATTACAGGCATGCGCTACCACGCCCGGCTGATTTTTTGGATTTATTGTAGAGATGAGGTCTCGCTGCCCAGGCGGGTCTCGAACCCGCGGGTTCGGGCAATCCACTCACCTCAGCCTCCCAAAGGCGCGGGATTACAGGCTGAGCCACCGAGCCCGGCTCACATATATATTTATATTTGATACTTCCTCTTACGGAATAACACTAGTGAGATAAACCTGATCGGTTTATGTGAAGGATGTTAGCAAATGTTCAATGCTTCTGCAGCTTAAGTCAAGAAAAAAATAAAGAGATATCTAAGCTAACAAAAGCTTAGCACACTTCAAAATTTACTAAGCCCAGAAAAATACAAAACTCTGGATGGCAAAATTATATAAACTGCAAAAAAAACCAGATATGAACTTCTTCAATGACATAAGTTGATAACAAAATTTAAAAGATAAGTTGAGTTACAGTTGAACACTCTTGAAGAAGTATCATAATGCACCAGTAGTGCTGTTGGGGTTGCTAACCCAAAAGCTTCAGCCATGAGCAGAGATATAAAAAGCCTCTAGCACAGAGTAATTTTTTGCCAGGGGGCTTTAATGGAGATTAACCAGAAATATTTAAAAACCCTGGCACAGATAGAAAACTCCAAATGGAATCTGATTATAACAGTACTAATATTTATTTGACTTAATGAGTTAAAAACTAGCAATTAAAGGTCTATCATGCTGTCATTACTCAAAATAATACACTCATAAATTATTGCTCAATACAATTATGTTTACTAAAACATTTTTGTTGTTGTTGAGTTGGAATCTCACTCTGTCACCTAGACTGGAGTGCAGTGGCCACTCCCGGCCACAGCAGCCTTAACCTGCTGGGCTCCGGTGGTCCTTCCGCCTCAGCCTTCCAAGTAGCTGGAACTACCGCGCGCACTACCATGCCCGGCTAATTTTTTATTTATTTTTTTATTGTAGAGATGAGGTCTCGCCAAGTTGTCTAGGCGAGTCTCGAACCCACGGGCTCAGGCAATCCACTCACCTCAGTCTCCGAAAGCACAGGATTACAGACTGAGCCACCGAGCCCTGCTACTAAAATAATATTATCTTTACTTGGAAACAATAAATATGACAACTGAAATGACAATTTCAATTATGCTTTTGAAAAGTAAATCATTTTTTTTTTTTTACAAAATAGCAAAAACATTATCTTTTAAGATAATTTTCATATTTAATTTTAAAACTTAAAATTCTTTCCCATTTTGAGACAGAAGATAGCTAGAGAAAGGCTAGGCAGACAGACAGGAGAGTCTTCTGGTAACAATGTAATGAACTCCCAGCAGGGTGCTCAAGCTTAGCATTGGTAAACAAGCTCCCTGCAAGCCTCTCAAGCTAGAGCTAAATTCCTCACTGCTGGGATCAAAAAGCAACCAATCAGCTCACCATTAGGCTCCTACCTCCTGCCAATTGGTCCTTAATACTGACCAGACAGAACAAAAACTGCTCACAGCTAGTGCTAGCCAATCAGCTTGGACTTAGGGTTATATAAGCACCAGACTTTTGGCCCCCGACAGGCAACCCATTCCAGTCCCCTCCTGCAGTGGGAGCTTTTCTGTTCTCAATAAATCCTGCTTTCTCACTTTGTGGCTGTCTGTGTCCCTCATTCTTCCTGGGCATTAGACAAAAACCTCCACCCTGAAGAGCTGCAACCTGAAGAACTGCAGAAGATCATTGGAGTCTAAAATCCCTGCACTCCAGAAACTGGCTTGCCAGGCGAGGAGCCAGCTGAACCAGGACACTTCCCAGGCTAGGTTTACCAGCCGCTCCAGGCTACCCTCTCTGAGGCTTAGCTGACTGACCAATTTGAGCTCTTGAAGCCCATGCTGATTGAAAAACCCGCATCAATTTCCTACTAATACGGTTAAAATAAAATATAATATATTCTATTATTTGTGAGAATAAGTACACACGTGGAGATGCAGACATATTTCATTATGTTCAATGTGATTTAAACTCTTCTATGCCTTTACTGTGAGCCATCTACAGGGCAAATGAGTTTAATCTTCTGGACTTTGTCTCCTCTTATATTAAAAGGAGGGCACTGAACTAAAGTCCTTTTCAGCTCTAATATACTATAGCATGTATTAAACATATGAACTAAAATGTCTGTCATTTCTATAACGTTCTATTCAATGGTTAATTTTCTTAATTTTTAGTTTTGTCCTGTAACATAACCAGTATTCTAATAAACTTCATTTTGCACATGCTATGTATAGTTCTGTGATTTATCTTATGCCAGTTTTGTGCTTTATTTCAGTGAAAAGAACTATTACTTGGTAGTTTTTTGAACTTGAATAAAAATGACTAAATTTTTCTTTATAAAGTCAAAGAAAGGAAATGTACTACTGAGCTAAGACTAAGCATGAAAGATTTCATGTGAGAGAGACAATTTGTCAGAAAATTATGAGGTGCAAACAGAGGGTTATTATGGAGGCAGTCTTGCAACATTAGTAATATTATTCACTCTCATCAATTTTGTAATAAATCCACGCACTACGCACTGAGGGGCAGTGCAGTGTCAGCTGCTGGATCTCATGTGCATAGTTGTAGTCATACCCCAAAAGGTGGAATCCTATCTCAACTCCAGGGTGGGTGCCATGATGCATGTGCTGGGGAATGAATCCAGAAAATGGAGATGACAGCCCAGAAAGGTGAACCAAAACAATCATCCTAAATCACCTCCAGAGTGTCTCTTATTATGGTCAATTAGCTCTCCTCAGCAAAATATAATTTAACCAGTGCAAAGACTAGGCTGAAGTCACCAGGATAAAAATCAACTTTTTGAAAATCATTGTTTCTTTCATAAAGTTGCCTTTAATAAGTGTCTTTGCTCTTCCTAGAAATTAAACCTAATGCCTGCTCTAGCAAACTCAAAAGAGTAGTCATGTTTGGAACTCACAGAGCAGTTTTAACCATTTTAATTACTCAATGACTATGAGAGATGAGGTACATTTCTCCATTAAATTAATAATAGTTGAGAGTTTTGAAGTGTCTCTTGCCAAACAAGTTCAAAATATAATTTAAAAGGAGTGATATTGTATTTATATAGTTAGTAGTATTGTATACATTTAAGGGAAGTAAACCATTTAATAAAGAATATTAAAATAACTAATTTCAATTTAATTTTGATAGCAATAATGAAATCTCGCACATCAGTGTGACCTTGGGAAAATTAATTTTCCTAAACTTCTATGTCTTTATCTGCCAAAGGGGATAAAATATTTGCTTTGCATTTTGGTTGTGAAATTCAATAAGGTCTGATCTATAAAGCATAATCTTGCTGAATAAACTACATGCTAAATAAATAAGAAATCCTCGTCATCTTAAACATTTCTCTTATGTTTAAAAGATTGTTGCCTAAGGCTTATCATTCAGGGTGTTGTACAAAATAATTCATAATAAAATATCTCAATCAAGTAATCATTTTAATTAATTAATTATTAAAGAAACACAGGACATTTAGAATCAAGAACAAAAATTCCACTCTATTATCCACTTTTTAAATATTACATTTTTCAAGAAGCTTCAAGAAGATTAGCTCTTGACAAATAAGCTCTCTCATTTAGACAGGCTAGTATCTAGGTTGCTTTCAGATGATGCAGTTTTTCAATAATCAGCTTCATGTCATCAGAATGATGATAATGGTTGACAGTTAAACTGTTCCTCTTAGAAGTTTTATATAAACCATTTATATAAGTCAAATTAAATTAAGAATAATTTCATAAGGAAACTTGATTATCTGTTCATCAGCCCAAGGAAATAAGACATGTTTTTCTGAAAAAATGTACCACATAAAATAACTTTAATTATTCACAGCTAATAATGCATGGATATAATATTTGCCATTATATTTTAACAGCACTAATTGGATACTTATTCAAATATTTATTTTAAGAGATTTTTCAAGGGTTCATCCACTTAATACTTCTAATATCTCCATGAATTCAAAACTTTTATCACCATTTTACAGATGGAGAAACTGGAGCTAGAGGGGTTAAGTAACCAGCAAAAGGTCACCCGGCTACACTGCTGGTAATGGAGCCAACTTGTGAATCAGTCTGCCTCCAAATCTCATGCCCTTAACCCTTATACATATCATCAATATCAACAAGATTATAAACGCTCTCATTTATATACTTATTCAGTTATTAATGCACATTTATTGAGATTATTTTATGTGGCTGGGATTATTTTATGCTTAACCTTAATAGAAAGAATTGTTAATTTATATGGTGAATGGAATCTCTGTGAAGGAGCAGCAGCAGAAAATGACTAAGAGTGGTAATAATAGCAAACTCTCATTTGTTAGTATACACCAGCCACTTCTGAAGCACTTTTGTTATTTGATTTTTTTTATTTCTACACCAGTTTAATATTATAGATAATAATAGTACATCCATTCTATAGAGAAAGGAATGAAACAGGGTTTGAATAACTTGCCTTAGGTAACACAGCTAATAAATAGTAAAGTCCTGAGTTGGAGAAAAAGATTTGACAACAGTTTGTACTTTGAACCAATGTTTGATGGCTGTTTAGAGACGATGTTAGAGATAATGGCGATCTAAGGAAATGTAGCTATCAATACCAATTTGGTGTAAGAAAATACCCCACTAGTAGGCTATAGAGGCTCGAGTTTTGTTCTTTAGTTATATAAATTTTGTGAATATAAAAATGAATTCACTTTATATTCTTAAATTGATGTATACACAAAATAAGTCTTAATATATTTGCGGGGTTTTGAGATAAATGAATGCTCACTGGAAAAAACATGAGGTTCAGACTTTTTTTTAAAGTTTGATTTTTGAGTCTATTTTGTGTGTGTGTGTGTGTGTGATTTAAGTGAGGAAGCAGGATTTATTGAGAGGATAGAGAAGCTCCCACAGTGGGAGGGGACCCAAAGGGGTTGCCCCTGAGTCTCTGTTTTATAAAAATTTAGGAAGAAATGAAAATAATGAATCTTACACCCCTGATTTTTTTGCCCTTGTGAGCTACTTGAATAAAATGTTTCTCCTTTTCTAGTTTATCTGTTATTGACCCCTGTCAGGTTTCTTTCAATAACTAGAGGTAAGATTATAATTTGTAGAGGCTTATTTTGCTTGAGTAAACATATGTATATGTTTTAATCAAAGTAAGATCAGCAAATCGCAAATATCCTACACATAAGACCAAACTGGATCAAAAAATTTCTCTAGAAATCTTAGACTTCAATGATGTCAATTGTTAAATGAAGAGTCATTGGGGAAAATATGTCTGATTTTGATGGGAAAGCTGAGGCTCCACTGTAAGAGGAAAGACTGGAAGTCTTGAAACACACAGTCATTTTCTCTGTTTGTTGAAGGCTAGATTACTTTTTCTAGAGGGGTTGTAAACAAGTGGTATCACAGACGTTCTGGTTGTTGGTAGTAATTTACCAGTAAAGCCTATGGTGCCTCTTCATTACCAATGTATCTTGCCTCAAAGAAGATAAGGAAGGCTAGTGTAGAAAAGAGTGATTTAAAATACAATCCAAGGGTGTGTGTGTGTGTGTATGTGTAAGAAAAGACAGGTTTCACTGCAGTTATTAATGGAGTCAGGCAGAGTTAGTAATTGGAGTTTTAAAGGACAATACTTTCACTGGAAAACTATCTTACCTAAATGCTTTGGGATTCTGGGAGAAAGTGTGCTATGTATATCTTCCTAAGAGGAGGCTGGTCATGCTGACTGAAAAATGTAAACGGACTTGAGTAATGCTGTTTTGTTCACCAGACAGGAGGAGATTTCAGTTAAAAAAAGGAAATTGATCAGAATCTGAAGCCGTTTTACTGGGAGATCAAGTCGAAAAATTAAAACATTAAATTTGAGTATCCCTTTACTGAAAGCGAACCTAGACCTTTTAAAATGATAAATATTTAACCAAAATTAATGCATCAACTACTAAGTATCCAGCCAAGATATCAAGCTAACATTTTTCGCTCTGTAAGAAATTTCTACATCAATGGGACAGGGAGATTGGGGGAGGGTGATAGAGGAGCAACATAGTAACATAATAAAACCTATCACAGAGATAAGATATATGATTAAAAAATAAATAAGGGAATAAATCTTCCAGAAGGGACTACATAAAGAAGTATATAAGTAAACAAATGAGTAAATAGGAGAATCTTTATGAGCTATATGGATGGTCATATTTGTGACTTAGAAGGTAAAGAGTTGGTTTAGATGGCAATAAATTGTCTGTTAAAAGTTGATAATGCCAACAAAAGAAACCTTACAGGTTGCTAGTTGTGGTATAAATTGATTCCATCACTTTGGGAGAAAAAAGATTGCATTAAAGGTCAAGATTCCTAGATTTAACATTCTAGACTCTAGAATCTAGAGAAACTCTTGTATTTGTGCAACGATAATTATTGATATCGATATACAAGACTGTTTATAGGATCATTGTTTGTGATAGTAAATTAAACAACAACAAAGGCACATTGAAAACAGCTTATTATACATGGATGAATAAAACAAGTCATGGTCATTCAATGAAACTTACAACTACACAAAGGATCAACCTCCCAAACATACTGTATGTTTAAATATTATAGAAGCACATATGCAAACACCTGAAACTAAATAAAAGCAGGAAAAATGCCCAGGATTGTGGTTATACCTAGACAGAGTAAGAAAATATTGGTATAATTTGTTTTTTCAGCTCTGTGTTTGTGGCACATATGTTTATATTACTGTTTATTATTGTCATTTATGCCTTGAATATATATGATATACACCATCTTTTGTAAGATAAAATGTTTCATAATAAATATTTTTAAATGGCAGCAATAGCAGCTGTCTGTCCTGCTGCTGTGAGCAATCAAGAGTGATCTTACCTTCCTGGAATGTGTGAGTTCTTAAAGGCAAGTATTGCTGAGAATTTCTAAATTTGGAGTTCTGAGCACAAATGCTTATTTTTAAATGCAGAAGTTAATAAATACCACTATGCAACCAGGAAGAATATTTCCCGTGCTTATGAGGTTTTAAACAGCAATGAGGACAACTAGGAATGTTGGTAATCCTTGCATCAATTCTTCCCAGCTCAAGATGACCCTTCAGAAGAACACACATCTTAGTAATATTTTTTAAATTAGCTGGCTTTCAATGCATGTATGTCAAATGTGGATATGCATTCCAAAACTACTTATTTAGGGCTGATTATCCAACAGGCACTGCCCTCTGCCTTGGGAATACAGATGTGGGAAAGATGTAAAAATTTCTGGCTCCATAGAGCTTACTTTCTATTTCTGAAAGGGGAAATAGATGATTAACAAGGCTATCTACCATGAAAATGTTTTGTGATGAACAAGTTAAGGAAACAAGAAAAAGCAATTAAAAACCAGTCAGGCCTGTGTTTATTTCAAATTTAAGCTTCACATATATTTACCCACATGCATAGATTCTATGTAAGAAATGAAATGCATTTGAAATGAGGTCAGGGCTTTGATAAGTACAAGAACTGGCAGGATACATGGAGACAGAAAACTTCATCCAGAAGTTATCATCCTATCAGAGAGTGAAATGAAGAAAAGTATGAGAGTAGCTAGCCTTTGGAAGGCAAAATAACTAATAATAACATATTGCCAATGTACCATACCCATCTTCAGTAAACCAATGATGGCTATGAGTAATCAATGAATAAATGAAGATTTAAAAAAAGAACATTTGTATTCTTAACTTTACAAGGGTACATAAGAAAATGAAATGTAATAGAAAAACAGAAATGACTATGGACTATACTTTTGAAGACAAAGACATTTTGAAAGAATTAAGATTCTTGCAAACATATCATTGTGATCATATAATATACAAGGGGAGACACCCACAACATCAGAATTATCTTTTGGAAGGCGGGTCTCTTGCAGTACACTTAGAATTTGTTCCTCTGTCAAACAGACAACCAAAGATTTTATCTGGAAGTTTTGAGCTGGTGGTGTCATGATTTGTGGAAGAAATGGTCGAGTTGTGGCAAAATAGGTGACTGGTTTGTCCACCATGACAACGCACCTGCCCATACTGCACTGTGTATTCAGCAGTTTTGACGCAAAATGCCTGGCACCCGTGACTCTTCCTCTTTATCCACCCAATCTTTCTCCGAGTGACTTTTTTTTTTTTTACTTCCTGTATGAAAGAAGTCCTCAAAGGAAAACATTGCACTGAAGTGGAAAAGGTGAAAGAAAAAACGGCAGAAACACTAAACGGCCTCAAAATCGACAAGTTTAAAAACTGTTTTGAGCAGTGGAAAAAGTTTCTCGATCGGTGTGTGGCATCAAAGATTACTTTGAAGGTGACTGAAGTTTCAACATGTAACAATAAATAAACAACTTTTTAAAAATAAATTCTGGAGTTTGGAGGGGTCTCCTCTTGTATGCTATATTTAAAATGAAGAAAAGCAGGTGGCAACTAAAAATTCAAGGTGATTACATAGCCTTTTTTTTTTTTCCACATGTTCTGACTTTTAGACATTAAAAGAAACTCTGTTCAGGGTTCTGTGGGTATGTGAGTGGTATATGAAAACACACAGAGGCCTTGATAAATTAATTAAAAATGAGAATCTCATTGAAGTGATGAGACTAAAATGCATGTTTGAAGTTGTACACACAAAGACTGCAACAAAATATCAATTTATTTAATAAGAAGAAAAGTATACAGTGATTTCCTAGTCTCATTTACTTATCATCAAAAAGGAAAATTTAAGCAGATACTGAGTGACCAAATGGAGGGAATCTTGGAAAGTGACCTCTGACAATATATGAATGGTTGAGCTAAAAATTTCCATTTATTTTTCAATCTAAAGTGACAATGATAGTCAGTTTTTATTTTCTTGGTATTTCCTTTCAGCAAACATTCATCCCACTGATCATACAGAACGCTGAGAATTTTTTTTTCCTATTTCTTCACTTAATTGATTGCTTCAATTATTACCTATATCTAAGCATCTGTTTTTGACTTTTCAGTCTCACTATTTGTGAGTTTGTTCTCCTTGGTTTAATAAATATTATTTATGTTTCCATTCTTTCTTTTGATACCAGTAGATATTCAATTTCTTTTGATCTCCAATAGAATTCTGTTGTAGCTGGATATCACTTTTAGTTGGCACCCTTGTTCTTAAAATAATACTTTATTATTGTATCAATTTCAAATTTTTTTAAATATAGAAGTAATTTACAGAGAATGAAATGCCAACTGAGAAAAGAATATTGCCTCAGCAGAATGCCTGGATTTGACCGACATTCTATACTTGCCCATTTATATTGAATCACAAAACACCATGCCAATTAACCAAACAACAACAATGAAAAACTTGGAATTGGAGTGTACTGATATTGGCAGAATGAACTTTCAATATCTCCAACTTCAACTTTTTTCCTATACATATCAACTCTTAGATCCAGGAAATTGCTGTTTATCTAGCCTAAGTCTTTCATTCTGTAGTATTAACTCATTCCCCACCCCACCCCCTTGATTCTATACAACTGGGTATCTCAATAAACTGAATAATTTTATTTTCCAGAAAATGAAAAATCCAAATTTTCTCTCAAAATAAGGCCATATCAACCACATAGATCGTGCCCAATATTGGTCATAATGATGAACTCCAACAAGCAATACAAAACAGGTTGGCAGCTATTCTTGCTATGCTAAAAATACAATATTTTGATAACAATAACATGCCCAGTTTGCTCAAATAAAAGATGTTAACAGTCACATATTTCCCTGTATTGGATGGCAACAGTTATAATGAAAGCGAGATACGTTTTGTGCAGATCAATAATACTCCTCAAACAATTTACACATCATTTTCTGCTTTTTTGCTGTAGTGTGGCAAGGAGTCTTTGGTATTCTCTGTGGAGAGTGATACAAACATAATGTACTAGTGAAAACACAAAATTGATTTTTTTACTGCTCTGATGTAGGAGAATTGCAAATTATTTTACACTTCTCAAGTACATACAACTCAATCTAGTATTTCACTAAAACCTGCAACTACTTGAAGAGATTCAGAATGTCTCTGAACAATTATGCACTACTACATTGAGACAGAGTGTGTTACTTTACAAAGATTATGTCTGGAGACAATCATGACAACTCTGTCTGTGCATTTACTTCAGCTACAAGCAAACAGCCCTTCTTGGTTGATGGAAGAACAGTCTTTGCTTTGATTATAAAAGGGTAAAATTATGATTTTTTTAAAAAGATACACCTCAAAAGAAAAATATTTTAAAAATAAGTAAATATCAAGGTGTCTATGAAAACAACCCCCCCCACTTTTTATCCCTAGGACTATGTTGTAATTTGCATTTTGGCCAGCTGAGGTTCAAATTAGATAGCTCCATGGGGGACAGAAATCCTAGGGCCTATGAGGATCCCGAAGACTACAGGTGATTGTTTCAATTATTTTCCATGGATGGCTTACCAAGCCTTGGTGTCAGCATGGGGCAAGGTATTGGGTGTGTGATGCATGCAGCCATGTAATTATACATATTTTCCTAATTAATTTAAATACGCTTGAGCAACTTACATGGTTTGAACCTGAAAATTCTCCCGGTCTGGTCATCGGATGAAATCAAGGCTCCCTGAAGTGAGAGATCTGATCTCATCTTTCACGAACTTTTGAAACATGCCTTTTGAGAGAGGAAATCAAATTCCTGAAATTTCAAAATTTTGAGAAGACTCTGTCTTTGTTACAGTGTTATTTTTAAGTTAAGAACAACGAGATTGAAAATGTTAATGTCAGCAACCGATTGTTTGTCTAGTATTTCAAGCAGCACAAAAGTAGCAGGAGTATAAACATTGCCCTGGCCATGTGATAAATGAATCCTTAATGAAGCCCATACACTATTCAGAGAAGGTAGGAGCGGAACTGAGAAAAAAAGAAATACCAGGGGTAAAAATGGTAATATTTGTGCCAAAAGATTTCCAAGTGAAAGGGTAAACTGAGCCAGCTCTGGGGCAAAGAAGTGGTTCAGATGCATTGCCAGAGAATATCATTAAGTTGTGATTTTCAAAATCTCAAATGATTTGCTTGACTAACCTTTAATTCTTCTTCTAGCACCCACAGGAGGCTCTCAGGCCCTGAATCTTTGCCCTGAATATGGATCCATGTCTAGGATGGAGTTATTATTTTTAATTCAGGGTACATACTGCCTCTTGCCTATCTCTTATTTATCTTTGGCTTCTTTTTTGAAATGTATTGGAAAAAATAGAAAGTTGCTCAGCTCATTTTGACTATAAGCATATGCAGTTTTATCATGATGTGCTCAGTAATAGTTTTTCCTCTCTGAAAGGTTACACCACCTGCCCTCCCAGGCTCCTTTTCACACAATTTTCGTGCCTTGCAACATGGACGGATGCTCGGCTCTCTCTTTTGAGATTCTGTTTCTGAGTTACAATTAGATGTTAGTGAAGTCAGAAAGAGACAATTCTTGCTAAATCAATACCCAGCAGAGTTAAAAAAAAAAAAAAAATCTAGTATAGAAATATCAGTGAAGTTAAATAGCCAGCTTTAGATTCACCCCTGAGGATGTAGAGTTCTAAAGAATAATAGCAGTCTGGTCAGCAAGTGAAAGATACTTGCTTGTATGTGAAAATATCTGAGGACTCCAAGCAAAGGCAGAATGGTTTAAAAGGAGAGAAGAGAAATTTAAGGATGTAGCCAGAAAAACAGAAAATGAACTAAACTAGACTTCATTAAAGCAACAAATTTTTCCCAGATAAGTCACACTCATAGATTTTACTGTACACATTCAATAAACTGAAGCAAAATGCATCAATAAGTTATACAATTGTTTTGTTATTAGTTATTAATTTTTATAAAAGTGATTTTAACTTCTGATGTGTCCTCTGTTTACTAGGTATGTGCTCTGAAAGAATTGGGTCACCACCTGATGGCAATTATTAGCATTGATTCATCCAGCTCAGGGGAAATTGCAGGATTCAGTTTCAATCACAGAGTGTATTACATAGAAAGTAGATCTAGAAATTATATTGAAGTATATGTAGTAATTCAAAGGCCCTTATAATTTATAATATTAGTATTAATTTTAATTTGAAATAGCTCTAAAAATAGACTCATTTTTCAGATTCCTTGGTATAGCAAACAATAGTTAATGCTCATTTGTTAAATGTCTTCCAAACTTTTAATGAATCAATGTGCTGTGCTAGCTCATGATCTGAATCTCCCACATTTAAAAGACAGGTGATAATATCATATATGCATCATGACTATACCTACTGAATTTAGCCTTATGCTAAAATATGATTGTTTTTGGAATTTAAAGACACATACTTGCAAAGATTTAAATAAATAACTTTTGATTAAAAAAATAACAGCCAGGTTGTCTTTGAACCAAAAGCAATAGATGTAAAATTATGGTGGTACTTACCACGGTGAAATTCATAACTTTCAATATCCATATAGTCATGGCTAAGTTAACTATCATGGTAACCAACAGCAGAAGGACAAAGAAGTATAAGCACCTCTTTCGCCATCCATAAATTCCCACAGGGTAAAGTTGTGTATTCTCTGTCCTTGGCAGGTTATTCTGTTGTGTTGCAAGTATATATTGTTCTCGTGTCATCTGGGAAAACAAAAAGCAAAAAACAAAATCAAATAAAAAGAAGATAGAAAGAGAGAAAATAAGCATTTAAAAAAACAATGAGTTTTTTAAAATTAAAAAACACAATGTACATAAGAATAATTGGGAGTGAACGCTCAAAAGATTATTGGTCCATAACTACACGTTACAAAAATTCTTAAATAATTATCATCACTATAGTTTGTTGGAGCTGTCTAGTTGGTTGATTTATCCACAAGACACACATTATTTCCAGTCAGGATTGTCTGGTCCCAACAATGGCCTTTTCTCTCAGGAGGCCCAGAAGACTTTCAGGTCTGCTTTCAGTTACCTATAACCCAACAACTCTACACATGTCCAACCTACTCTTGGAATAGGCTTTCCCTGTTCTTTGTGGTTGATTGAGCTTAACTGCATTACAATGTTTTTCTGTACTTGTTTCTAAAAGTACAGATTATAAATGGTTCAGCATGTATGCTTCAATAAAAATGTCAGTGTATTTTCAAGAAACTACAAAAAAGAAATACACTTTTATTTAGTTATGTAGGAATAACTATCTAATTAAAAGTTTTACTCAGAATTTTGTTGGTTATTTATTTTAGTTGTATTTCAGTGAAAAAAAGACTGACCTTTAAAAGAACATAGCAATATATTCTATTATACTATGTTATAATATAATGATATTGGAATAAGACAGTTTTGTAAAGGTGAGTGGTATTCTTTGGTAATGCATACATTTAGGATCTGAAATTAATTATTTCAAAAAGAAAATTCATTGTTTGTTGTCTTGTACTGCTTGCAAAGATGGAAAAAAGGTCAAACAGAAGTAAAAAAAAAAGTCAGACTGAGGACTGACTGGATATGTACACATATTTACAGAATAACATTTATTACTGAAGAATAGAAACAAATTTTTACCAAATATGATTTTCTTCTTTTGAATTAAATTTATTTTGACTAAAATTACAATATGAACCTTTTAAAATTTTTTAAAAATTATTTTATTTGAGATTCAAGGGGTAAATGTGAAGTTTTGGTACATGGGCATATGGTGTGATGGGTGAACTTTGAGCTTGTATTATGCCCATCAGCCACGTGGTGAGTATGGTATCCAGTGGGCAGTTTTTCAATCCTTCTCTCCATCTCTTCCTTTCCCCTTTAGAAGTCCCCAATGTCTGTTGTTCCCATCCTTATGCCCCTGAGTATTGGAGATCATTTTCTAAGCAAATTATCACAGAAACAGAACACTGAGTACCGCATGTTTTCACTTATGAATGGAAGTTAAACACTGAATATGATGTCTCTAGGACAATGATCAGTCAGTTTTTTCTTTAGGTTTCTCTCAAATTTCTTTTCTGTTGTATATCAATTAAATGATTAATATAAGAGAAATATTTTTGAATAAATTATACAAAAATAAAAACAGCATAATAAAGAGTTAAAATTATTTGAGAAGTAATAAAATATATGTAATATAAATGATCAAGTTATGGTGTTCATTGACCATATTCTACTTGAAATAAAATATTGAACTCTATCAAGAATTTAAAACAATTATTTTTACTCTTTTTGTTTTAATCTTAGGGACATAAATTCAAATTGTATTGATGCACTGTTAAATATTGTGTTTTCAATTGTATGCTTTATATAATAAAATAGTTGAATAAACTAAATTATAATTTTAAAGGAATTAGAAATACTAATAATAGTAGATTTTTAATAGTACATTCTTTCATACTATCAAAAATCTTCTTTGTTATCATAAGTATTGTTTAAGTTAATATTTACTCTTTCCTTGAAACTAGTCATGGGGCTAAAGCTCCAGTTCAGTGTAGATGGAAAACTCAATAACTGTTATGTAACTTAAAAGTTATAACAGATGACAACATGCCAAAAAATTTACTTTGCTTGAGGTTTTTGAGGAGATTTTAAAGTTCTGACAGTGGTTATGATTACATAGTAGAGAATAATTATAAGAAGATGATAGGACAGAGAAGTTGGTGAAGGGGCACAAAATACAGTTAGAAGGAATAAGTTCTAGTACTAGTCACTATTAAAGTAGGAAAATTAAAGTTAACAATACTTTATTGTATACTTCAAAACACCTAGAAGAGAAGATGTATAATGTTCCTAACACAAAGAAAAGATAAATATTTGAGGTGGTGGATATCCCAGATACCCGGATTTGATCATTGCACATTGTATACAGGTATCAAAATATCACATGTACCCTCAAAATATATACACCTAATATATATATAACTATTTTTTTAAAAGAGGATAAAAAGAACTTTAGGGACTATCACAATTAAAGGGAAAAACAAGGAAGAGCCAGAGAAAGGGAAGTATGTGGACATAGTAGGAGCACAGGAGACAGCACTTGTCCTTGCTTCACTGGGAAGTAGGATGCCTTCCCTTTGCAGAGTTGGTCTTTGAAAAATTCCAAGTCAAATGCTGTGACTCTTCAGATAATCAATTTCATTTAATCTTTTATATTAAAGCACGCTTATTTTCTAGAATATTCTGTTTCTAAAAATTCTATTTAGACATGAAAATGGAATTAATGTGTCTCAGAAAAAAATGAGACCTTAGAGTCTCTGAAATAGACATTGAGAAATGCACAACTACAAAGAAAATGGCCTTTTAGCAATAAAATTAATTTTTTTGATAAAGCAATGGAGATGCAGGAAATATATCAGATGCCTCTAACAATTTTGAAAAGCAAATGGGATAACAAAAGACCAGGAGAAAAGGTTGTCGAGAAACCAACCATCAAAAGTTATCAAATTAGAGTTATTTTTAATCTCCTCAAGGAATTCAATATTGTTTGCTTAAATAAAGTATACTTTAACATTATTACTTTATATACTGTCTTCATTACAAAATACTTTAGAGCATCTAAGCTGCAAAAAGACAAGGTTAGAGTTTTCTTTTAAAACTTCCTTTTTTCACCTATCACACAGATATGAGAGCTTTTCAAGACTACAAAAGATGTTAATGGCTTTGACAGTAGTAATAATAACAGAAAAATAATAACATATAATTCTAAGTCATTAAGCAAATGATCTTAAATTTTTTTTTTTCAACTTTTGCTTAAATTGTTAAATGTTGATTGATTTTTAGGTATTAACTGCAATCTGAAATATTATTTTCCTGGCATTACAAAAATTCTATAAATAAAACAGGATGCTTAGTTAATAAGTGCTTATTGTCATTCTAACGGAATCTACCAAACAATTATGTAATTGCGGAGATACTAATTTTCTCAGAACAGTAAAGTAGATTTCCTGAAAGAGAGATAATCACAGTTTTCTGAGAAACAATATCAGGGTCCTGAGATGTTTCTCAGGTTTCATACCACTTCTTTGCCTCATTTGCAGTATTTTGTCAATGCCCTCAAATCCCTTTTTTTTTTTTTTGCCATTGTCTCATGTTCAAGGTTGTGTACTCTACTCCTGGCTACTTAAGGTAGTTATGATCCTCTTCATCTTAGTTTTGCCATTCAGTTTTATATCATATTTCATGTCTAAAAGGCATTCATTAGAATACAATGACTTCTAAAACCTTGGCTTTCTTAGTACCAAATAAGGCTTAAGCCTTCTTGGATTAAGATGGTTATCAGCATTGCTCATATTACGGTAAATGCATTTGCTTGGATACTCCTGTAATTCACTGAAGATATGATTTACAATTGCACTTTGAAATTTCTCTAAGAAGAAACCCACTTTTAAAATGCTAATGCTGTGAACAAAATTTTCAGCAAGGTATTATGAGGTTAAAGTGAAAGATGCACAGGACCATAGAATTGGACCTTATAAATTTTTCAACATTTTTCTCCAAAGGTGTGGAAAAATCTGTTTTTCAGAAAAAGTTATTTTGTTCAGTACATTTAATAACACTGCATATAAAGACCAGAAGATAATGAATTAATTTGAAATGACCTAACGTGTGTACTCACTAATAATCTAGCCCTGGAAAATTCGGTTGAAGTCTACAGAGCTGGATAGAATGTGAGGGAAATTAACTGAGACCATTTTATGTCTTATTTTCTTGCCTTACAGAAGAGGACAACAACTTAAAAATACTACACTAAGGGCCAGGGAATGTACTAATTATTTCAGTCTAGTTGGCATCATTTTTTAATTATTTTATATATGGTCTAGGAGTTGGGAATCACAGTTGAAACTCTGTGCAGATGTTCTTCACTTAATAAAATGAGCCAGGCTCAGTGGCTCAGCCTGTAATCCCGCGCCTTTGGGAGGCTGAGCTGAGTGGATTGCCTGAGCCCACGGGTTCGAGACCCGCCTGGGCAACTTGGCGAGACCTCATCTCTACAATAAATCAAAAAATTAGCCGGGCGTGGTAGTGCGCGCCTGTAGTTCCAGCTACTTGGAAGTCTGAGGTGGAAGGATCGCCGGAGCCCAGCAGGTCGAGGCTGCGGTGGCCGGGAGTGGCCACTGCACTCCAGTCTGGGTGACAGAGTGAGACTTCAACTCAAAATAAATAAATAAATAAATAAAAATTAAAAAATTAAAAAATCTGTATGAAGTGAAACTATGTGATGGTTGTGGTCAAGACTGATGCCTTATGAATTTACAGGTTTGGGGAAAACACAATAAGCACATACCAAAATAAATAACAGTATATCCTGTAGTAAGAGGTTCTGAATATAAGATAATATAATAGATACATAAGCAATACAATATAAATGAGTAGTAGAAAATACAAATATAATAGGCGTGGTAATATAATTGATAATGACTTTAAAAATGATAGAGAATGTTTTTCAAAGCAAATGACAGCTGAGATGAGACTAAAGTGAGGTAAAGGACGTCTGTATTTGAAGGCTTAAATGAAGTGGCCTAAACAGAAAATGAATAAACGAGAAAGTGAAGACAGCGAGTATAGACAATACAAGAACAAATAAATGAAATGACAGGTGAGTGAATGGAGTCTGGCCTTGGAGTACTAAATTGGTGACCAGTACAAACTGTCAAATGGTACAAAACTGAAAATGAAAAATAAATGGGAACACTTATTATGGGACCAATAATTGAAGTGACTAAGTTGGGATCAGGAGATAGGTCATGTGTTCTCAGTGGCATGGTGGCAGAGGAACTAGAGACAAGTGACAGCAGATCAGCCAGGCAGCTGGGCTTCCCAAAGTGGAGTTAATATAGACAGTATGTAATTATAGTAATCCAGTGAGAATATTTATTGATCTTATTCACTAGTACTCTGATATAGAGGACTCACATCATCACATGCCAAACTGAAGACAGCTGTGCTGTGGTTAAAGTTTGCAGGTGCCTGACTCATGATTAAATGGTGGTGAGATTCTACTCCTCACCAGCTTAATTCCTCAGAGGCTCATTACCCCCAAACTTGCTCCATTTGGACTTCAATGTCTGAGAGCTAGAATACCTTTTTTACCTCACTAGTCTTTCTGTTTCTTCAGTGAGGTTTTATTTTGTATTTTCTAAAAATGTAAGTTGAAGAGACTATTATGAGATGTGGCATCTTCCTGTATAGACAAAAAAGGCTTTTAAAAAAAAAAGAGAGAGACTCCTGTTAATAAATGTGAGTCTACAGGAGGAAAGAAAGAGGTCAGGGAAATTTACAATGCCTAACACAATTGTTTTAAGTTGTTGCTGGCTATATAGAGGGTAAAAAATAAAAGCTATTCACAGTATGCCTTGTTTATTTTTTATTTTTTGCAAGGGAGAAATATTGTTTGAAAGGTTGAAGATGACCCTGCCAAAGTGTGTGCCTCACATTTGTATCCTCATGCTTCTATAAGGGAAGGGATTTAAACAATTTAAAACTGGAAGTGAGAAGTTTGGAGGTGAGTTATGAGACATAACTTTTTAAAATCGGAGTTTCATTAAACAGAGAAAAAGAACTTTGGAACTCTGAACGAAAGCAGGAGAAAATAAGAAAGTTAGTTCAAGTCCAAGTATTAAAGACCTATTATCTCTAGCTCAAGTTTTATTGTTAAATTGCCAATCTAATGATAAAGAGATAAACAGACCCAATTTTATACTGGAAAAATATAATTGATGTAGTTGCTTTTTAAATATCACATTTAACTATTATAATATTACATAAACACAGGCTATAATGCAGAGATGCAAACACACAGACTGGAGGCAAGGAGAAAATTTTTTGTTTATCTCAGTCACTAATTTGATTTCTTAAAATTAAGATATAAATTGAGCATCTAATTTCTGCTCAGACCTGTGTTCCCTGTTATGGGAAATATGAATATAAAAGAAACATGTGACTCCTAGATAGTAAGCTGATAATTTGGGAAATTGCTTCTAAATTCTGATTATGAAGCTAGCACTTGGCACACTGAAATCGCAATATGCAATGTCCTTGTGACCATAAAAATTTAATCTCAGTTCCAAACTCTCTTAACTTCCTCACCGGGAGTGCTTGTTTTCTAGGAGAAAAGGTAAATCATGTTGGTGTCACTGTTCATTAAGTGTTGATCATGTTAGATTTAACACTGCAACAACAATTGCAATTTTGTTTATTCAGAAAAGGAATGGAACACAATAGATTAAAAGGCAGTCCTAGACTAATATGCTGAGCTGAGATCCCAGCCTGGCCATTTTATTCTCTGTGTCCTGGGGCAAAGTCTCTTAGCCTCTCTTTGCCCCAGTTTCCTCAACTCTCAAATGATATTACATTGACTTATATAAAGGCAATCTGGGAGTAGAAAAGTAGGATGTTAAAGTGCCCTTTTCATTTTAGCTAGTAAAAGTACTCATTTTTAAAATGTATCCTCTGTCCCTTAGCTAGCAATCCCCTACTAAAGTGCTGTATCAGTATTTTTATTGAAATTAATTTTAAAAGGCACAGTTGAAATACAATTTTTAAAACAAAATGCTTGAGGTGTCCACATTATGTGGTGTGAACTTTCCATACCAGAAAGGCATTTTGTTTTCTGCTTCAAGAAAATGAGTCTCTAAACAGCAACTAATGTTGAGAGAGATTGAAACAATACAGTGAAGTCTACTTACTGTGGCAATTTAAACTTCTTATCTATGATACTTAATTCTCAAAGGCACATTTCAACATAACGATAGTCAAAATTTGCTATTTAAGAAAAATGATCATTTGGAATTTTTTTTTTTTTTTCTTTTCTGCTTGTCTTATAGAAAACCTGCTGTAGTCAGGTTTTGCAGCATGGAGAAGAAGCAGCCTAGCAACTGAATTTCAAGAATGATGAAAGATATCTGAGTCAAATGGACTGACTCTTGAGATAGGAAATAGAAGAGTATTCTAGCCAAGGCTGACAGAAAAGAGAAACCTGAATTGGCATTAAAGGGAAACACATTCCCAGATGAATAAAAGTTTTATTAAAATGTGGACATCTAAAAAGAGATTTTTTTCAGTAATTCTTAGCATATTTCATATACCTCATGCACTCTAAAATTAGGCAATTTTACATAAGAAGTAGTTATTCAGTATTTAATTGGATAAAAATGTAATCTGAGTTTTTTTCATTCTGTTAGGCACATACTGAGATTTAGGCTTCTAACTTTGAAGCCTCTCTATTGACAGACACTGCTGTACACACAGAGCAGGGAAAGAAGGAAAAATCATTAAGTAAAAGCAAATTTGCCTAAAACTCAGCAGTAGAACTTAACAGGTCAAGCAGAAAGTCCAGGCTACTTAAAAGATAAGGATCAACAGGAAGACATGAAGAATTTAAAAAAAAAAAATCTGAGGAAGAAAAAAAGGGGAGAATTTTGACTTTTATTCTAATACAAAGCAGAAAAACTTAGTAAGAACAAGAATAATAGAGTATGGTTTCCATGATGACCCTCACAATACAATGTGAAAATGCCACCTATTATGAAAAATCATGCATATTTCAAAATACTTACTCTATTGAATGTCATTTTTGTTTCACTTTGACAACCTTCATTATATTTTACCAGATTCATTTAAATTATAGTCAAATTCATCTTGATGGAAAACTTTCTAATGCGTAATAAAACCATGGGAAACATGTTCTGTTTGGGTAATCTTACTTGAGGAGATGATAAGAGAGAAGTCCCTTACTAAATGTGATTGAACTTCAAATGCACTAATTTAAATGAATTAAATGAAGATGATTTGAAAAGGTCAACAGAATCAAGTCAAAACCAGTTTTTATTCCTAGTATTACTAAATGTTGATTATCTAGATGAAGAAAAAGTGGTTGGTCCAATAACTAGACTTCAACTCTGTTGTATTATTTAGATTGTAAAAGAAAAAAAAATGAGGCTATTACTGTAACAAGTTTGAGGCAGAGAGGTTATGGAGAATGACACAGCATCCTGTGGTATGTAGGAGGAAGTAAAAAGAAGTTCCATACTCATCATTGTGGCAGCACTCTGGACAGGTCTCTCCATCAGTGTTGGACAGATATTCTGTTGAAGCTAGACCTTAATTCTCTGACTCTCTTTCTGGTGGATCTTGTTAGAGGCTGTACAGAAGAATATGGCCCCAGAGAGAGATGAATGCTTGACCCAACATAACTTATACTGACCTTGGTTGGACCCATCTGTATCATGAGTATAATTTACCTTTATTCACCTAATTTAAATTTCCTATAGTTAAAAAAGGAAAAGAGAAAAGGACAGACATCACTTTCTTCTTTTGTGTTCATGCCATCGGCTTCCTTTCAGTAATGATGTTAGGAAACTAAAACCACGGATTGCTCTTGATAGCCAAGGAGACTTTTAGAGGGTGTACATGTTGTTCTCTTTTGTGTTGCTTTATAGTTAATTGCCTTTGGTCTTCGCTCACACAGAGTTATAGACTCCTTTTGCTGGCACTTCTTTTATAGTTACCCTATCACCAAACAGAGTTAGGCACACCACAAATGACACATAAAGATTAAAATTCATTTTTATTGATTTCTCGCTCCCCAGCATGCATTTTTTTTGGAGGCTTTATTGTTGAATTCAGCTAAAATGGAATTGATTTTCATTATAACTCAGGAAAAGGGGTGCTTTGAGAATCACTATAGTGAACTTACTCTATTGTGGCATCTGTGGGATTCATTAAATAATCTAATAAATATTTGTTGACTGGATGGATGGATGAAAGAGTATGGAAAGAATAGAATTCAGGCAACTGAAAGCATATTTAGGGGCATGATGAGAGTGAGTGGAATTGTGTTTGAATAAAAATATTATAAAATTGTAGACTTTTTTTTTCCTTTTTCCTTTGGGAATCAAAAAAGCAATTCCATGCCATTTATTAGAGCATATAACATCACAAGGCTGGGAGTGGAGGCTTTTTGAGACAGTGATCTTTAAAAACATATCTTTAATTTTAACTTTAAATTCAAGTCAAATCAGTAACACTCTAAATTAGGAACCTCCTGAATCACATGAAATAAAATATAAAAAATTAAACTATTAATCATCATGTTTGCCACAGATTCTCTTGATAGTGGCACAATATTTCAAGTCATTGCAGTTAAATATCTAATAATTTTATTGATGCTGAGATGCCATAATTCCTTTTGGGGGACACATAACTCCATCATTCTTTATTTCTCTCTCTCTCTCTCTCTCTCTCTCTCTCTCACACACACACACACACACACACACACATGTATGTGTGTGTGTGTGTGTGTGTGTGTATATATATATATATATGTATATTTCACATATATCTGCTCATTGTCAACATTCTCCTTCAGGATTTACCCACTTTATAGCAAAGTCATTTTACAGGTGTTCAATTTCTGCCTTATTTCTTGCTTTCATTCCTTAGCTTCAAGAAATGTATTTCTAAGACATAAATATCATCATGTTTATTCATATATTAAACAAAAAATCAATTTAGCACCTTTACTTACAAGGCATTTTTCTAGAGCTGTGATTAGAACAGAGACATCAACAAACAAAAATCTCTGTCATCATGGGTTTTACATTCTCTTGCTGGATACAAACAGCAAACAACAAAAAAATAAATGGAACATATAGTAGGTGAGATGGTGACAAGGAGCTAAAAATGCCAAGGAAGGAGAATAATGAAAATGTAGACTGCAATTTAGTTGGGGTAGCCAGTCAAGGCCTTGTTGAAACCCCAAGTTTTGGATAAAGTCCAGGAGAATGTGGAGAAGGGACCTCTGCATCCATCAGGGATTAGAGGATTTCAAATGAAGGGAAAAGTACTTGTTCTGGGTCTAGTGGAGAGGCAGATTCAACTGGAGCAAAGAGAGATCAAATGGCAAAGTGAGGTTCTAGAAGTGAGGAATGCCCAGATCACATGGGACACTGGAAAACTCATTTTTTACTCTGCATCATTTTTTTTTCAGCCAGGCCTTTCATAACTATCTCATGTAAGATAGTATAGTACCCCTCCACTGTGCATTATCTCCTTCTCCCAGACACATTTTTACTGTACTTGTCTCCACTTAGCATTAAAGTAAATATTAATCTGTTTATTTCCTGCCACTTCAATTAGAATAGGGGCCATATGATCACAGAGACTTTGGGTTGTTTATGACCTATTACTCCCTCAAGCAGAACAGATGAATGCTCAATAACGTTGTCAATACACAATTTATTTTGTAGCCCCTATTTGTCTAATGATGTTGTTATGCATTCAGTGGGTATTCAATGAGATCAGATTAAATAAAAACTGTCATTCTCCCTTCATTTTCAAGAAATATGTATTCTTCAACAAGAACATAAGAGGTGATGATCAAAGAATGAGATTCATAATATCTTACATTTTAATACTCTTGCTACCACATACTATTTATGTCATCCTAAGCACTACTTTGTTCCTTCTGAGTTGTTTCCTTAGCTAAGGATAAATTAATCTACCTTACATATTTGTGTAGAAATTTGCTTGTGGGAACTCAAACTAGTGCAACCTCTTTGGAAGAGAGTATGGCAATTTCTGAAAGAACTAGAAATTGACTTTACATAGGACCCAGCAATCCCCCATTGGGAATAACCTGGAAGAACTCAAGTCATTCTACCAAAAAGATACCTGCACACGCAAGTTTGCTGAAGCTTTATTCACAATAGCAAAAACATGGAACCAACCATGCTGCCCATCACAGCTGGTCTAGATTTTTAAAATGTGGTATATATACATGATGGAATATTATGCAGCCATAAAGAAGGACAAACAAATAAACTTCATAGCAACTTGTACGGATTTAAAGTCTATCATACTCAGTGACCTATCACAGAAACAAAGAACAGAGTACCATATGTTTTAACTCATAAGCTGACCTTAAACAATTATCATAAGACTATAAAAAAGGGATTGGCAGTACGGGGAAACTGCCAGGGGAGGAGAGGGTGGGATTGGCAGTTGAGGGAAACCGCCAGGGGTGGGAGGGGCACACCTCATCAACAAGGGCACCTGCATAATGAACATTTTTATATCTAACCCTGAATTGTACCCAACATCTTTAAAATAATAAAATAAAATAACATAATTGATGTGAGAAGTGGCTTATGCTTGTAATCCTGGCACTTTGGCCAGCTGAAATGAGAGGATCTCTTGAGCCCAAGAGTTCAAGACCAGCCTAAGCAGCATAGCAAGACCTCATCTTTACAAAGAATCAAAAAAGTTAGCTAGGTGTAGAGGTGTGTGCCTGTGGTCCTAACTACTCATAAGACTGAGGCAAAAGCATCACCTGAGCCCAGGAGGGTGAGGTTGTAATAAACCATAATTATGCCTTGGAACTCCAGCCTGGGTGACAGAGCAAGACTTTGACTCAAAAGAAAAAAAACAAAAAGCAAAAAGATTGAATGAGGTAATGTATACAGCTTATGTAAATATAGATAAGTATTGTTTTACTTCATCATATATCAGTGAATATATTTTCTATGAAAAATTATGTAATATTTAGAATGACTAAAGAAAACATGTAGTTTTGAAATTACTGATTTTTAAAAATTTAAATAAGGGAATAAAATGCCAAAACACATACCTACAGTATTGGAAATATAATATAACTAAATATTCAATTATTTGTAGATAACAAATAAATAATAATATGTAATTTAAATAACCTAATAGACGATCTCATAGGACCCACTTTCAATTCCTGCTTCTTAACTATTTTTATAAACCTTTAAGGAGATATGTTTATTTTGATTCAACAGTTTGAACTGAAAAGAACTTTCAATTGGTTAATATATTTAAAATGGATAGAAGTGTTAAGAAGTGGTTAAAAATAGTTCTCTATGTAAAACAAGATAATTACAGATATTAAAGAAAATAAACTAACTTAAATACTTCCTTACTCAATGAGATTGATCACTACCTTCACAGGTATAAAAGAAATTAGTTTAAAAGATCTGCTGGACACAGTGGCACACGCCTATAATCCCAGCACTTAGGGAGGCCAAGGTAAGAGAATTGCCTGAGCCCAGGAGTTCGAGACTCTGGGCAATGTGGCGAGACCTTGTCTCTACGATAAATGAAAAAATTATTTGGGTGTGGTGGTGCACACCTGCACTCCCAGCTATTACTTGGAAGGCAGAGGCAGAAGGATTGCCTGAGTCCAGCAGGACAAAGCTGTGGTAACTTTAATCTTTCCACTGCACTCAAGCCTGAGCAACAGAGTAAGATTCTGACTCAAAAAAGAAAATCATTTTTGCTAATTTGGCTGTAACCAAACCAACAAGAAATCACTGGTTTTAGGAACACCCCTGTGCTGAAGCAGGAAATTTGCTGACCCCACAGATCTGGCCGTGGTATTCCCATCTTATTATCCCTGTTGCTATTCTGAAGACCAAAGCATTTTCTCCAAAGGTTTTGCATAGAGGACATGATTCCCTATTCTTTCAATGTATAAGTTGATTTCTAATTGCATTTTACAAGATTATTTATTTTGCAAGAGTGTGTTTTCTCCAGAGAACTAGAGATCTATATTCCAGGCCATAATACTTAATTCTGGCTTTTATCTAGCAACCTGAAAAGGTCTTGACCATATTATAAATTGGTGACCTTTTTACATCACATCTAACTGCTTTAAAATTACTTATCTTATAATCAAAAAACAGCACAAATATTGAAGGTATTTGACTAGGTGTATATAAAACACAATTGTTTAGAAGTATGCTCAATGCTGCTTTTTAGAATAACTGAAAATATCAACAGCTAATGTGATCCTTGATATTTCTTCATTTATTTATATTATTTACTTTACACATTACTGCAGAAAAGGCACATTGGAATGAATAGGAAAGGAAATAATAAAAATCACCTCATTGTCTAAAACACTTAAGAAAGCTAATTTGACAGAGAGAAAATCTAAATATTAAATTTAATTTGAACCATTATATAGATTTAAAGATTAATTAAAAAGCATTTATTTACTAAATTATTTCCATGATACAGTATTAATGTGAAATTGCAGTAATGCATGTTCTGGTAACGCCTACAGCATTTTGCATTTTAACAGTATTTTACTGCTTCCTAATAGATGCATTAATGCCAAGCTTATGTTTTTTATATTTCTAAACTAAAAGGCAAAGTGTTTCTATTTATCTGAAAAGGAAGCAAAAAGAAAGAATGTATTCATACCCATCAAAATAATTTTCTGTAACAAAATGAAAAGGAATCCTTTTAAGAACTGCACATTTTAACACTTAATGGTTCTTCATTCAAGGGGAAGGAAGTGAATTAACAATAATGATAATAACTGCAGACAATCATATGAGATTATCATGTGCTAGGTATTAATGTCCCAGATGTTAACTCATTTAATTCTCACACGACCCAGAGAAGAATGCTATGATTATTATTATCCTTTTTTATAAGATATGAAAAATGAGGCTCAGAGAGGTTAAGAAATTTTCCCAAGATCTATCAGAGAGACAGGAGAGATTAAGAGGAGTCTTTTGATTCCTGACCTCACTTTCTCAGCCAGACCCTGCACCACATGTGGGCAAAGCACTAAACGGGCCCTTTATGTATATTTCCTTCACTTGTCAGCACCACTAGATAAAAGTATCACAGCCGGGCTCGGTGGCTCAGCCTGTAATCCCGCGCCTTTGGGAGGCTGAGGCAAGTGGATTGACTGAGCCCGCGGGTTCGAGACCCGCCTGGGCAGCGAGACCTCATCTCTACAGTAAATCAAAAAATCAGCCGGGCGTGGTAGCGCATGCCTGTAATTCTGGCTACTTGGAAGGCTGAGGCAGAAGGATCGCCGGAGCCCAGCAGGCGAGGCTGCGGTGGCCGGGAGCGGCCACTGCACTCCAGTCTAGGCGACAGAGTGAGACTCCAACTCAAAATAAAATAAAATAAAATAAAAGTATCACAAATTCCCTTTAGTAATTAGCAATCTGAAGCTCCAAAACATTAACCTACTCAAAGTTCCACAAATGAATAAAAAATGATTTTTTGATTCAGATCTGTAGACTGATACGGGAGTTATTGTGGATGATTTTGTTTCTTTAACTATTGCCACACTACTGCCTCACAAGTACTTTCTAAATATCTATCTACTACATGCAAACCATTTTAAGTAAGCAATATATACTACATTGTTTCTAATTTTCAGTTGTTACGATCTAGTATCCCTAAACAAATATGTAAATGAATGTAATTTGTACTTCCCCATATGTGAGATTTGTAATGCTGGTTGTAAGAAAATTCATTTATTTTGTTGCAGCTCTATTAATAATAGCAAAAACATGGAACCAATCATGTTGCCCATCGAAGTTGGACTGGATTAAAAAAAGTGGTACATATACACAAGGGAATATTATGCAGTCATAAAGAAGGACAAACATATGGAATTCGCAGCAACTTGGATGGATTTAGAGTCGATCATACTCAGTGATCTATCACAGAAACAAAGAGCAGAGTACCATATGTTTTCACTCATAAGTGGACCTTGAACAATTATCATAATACTGTAAGAAAGGGATTGGCAAACTGGGAATCCCTAGTGGGAAACTGTCAGGGGAGGGGTGGTGGGATTGGCAGTTGAGGGCAACTGCTAGGGGAGGGAGGGGCATACCTCATCAACAAGGGTACCTGCATAATCAATGTTTGTTTACCTAACCCTGAATTGTACTTCACATCTTTATGATAATTAAAAAAGAAAGTCATTTTATGTGGTAAGTATAATCACTCCAAATAGTAAGCATGACATGAAAGTCTTGATTCCCTTTCATATTTGCTTCCAAGCTTTCTTAGCCATGTCGCGTAGAAAATATTTTTTATGCTACTAAGCACATTACTAATTTGTCCTACCTTCCCTCCACAAAAAAGAGCTATTAGAGAAATTTTCAAAGAGTATCTTTTTAGTTTGAATATAATAGTTTTGTTTTATTTTCATTGCATTTATCTTTTCTTTTACTTTATGGCAGAAAGACTGGTTTCCAATGTATTACATCAGTGCAAAATTTAAAAATACATTTACTTAAATAAAGGTACTGAGTTAATTTAATGTAAAATATTCAACAAGTAACGTAAGTAGTATAGGAATATAGACAATATTATGAAGCTTGTAGGAACTGATTAATGTTTGAAAAAACACAAAAAAGTGGAAGAATTTTCTGATTAGGATGTGAACAGATAAGATGGTCTATTTCTGAGATGACGAACTCACTAAAACCTAAAATAACAAACAACAACAGATGCTGGTGAGGATGCAGAGAAAAAGGAATGCTTCGACACTGCTGGTGGGAATGCAAACTTGTACAGCCTCTTTGGAAGACAGTGTGGTGATTTCTGAAAGAACTGGAAATTGACCTTCCATATGACCCAGCAATTCCCGTATTGAGAATATATTCTCGGAGGAACTCAAGTCATTCTACAAAAAAAATACCTGCACATGTATGTTTGTTGCAGCTCTATTCTCAATAGCAAAAACATGGAACCAACCATGCTGCCCATCGAAGCTGGACTGGATAAAAAAATGTGGTACATATACACAATGGAATATTATGCAGCCATAAAGGAGGACAAACATATGGACTTTGCAGCAACTTGGATGGATTTAGAGGTGATCATATTCAGTGATCTATCACAGAAACAAAGACCAGTGTACGATATATTTTCCCTCATAAGCAGACCTTGAACAATTATGATACTACAAGAAAGGGATTGGCAGTAGTGGGAAACTGTCAGGGGCAGGGGGTGGGATTGGTAGTTGAGGGAAATTGCCAGGGGAGGGAAGGGCACACCTCATCAACAAGGGTACTTGCATAATCAATGTTTGTATACCTAACACCAAATTGTACCTCACATCTTTTTTCTTTTCTTTCTTTTTTTTTTTGAGTTGGAGTTTCACTCTGTCGCCTAGACTGGAGTGCAGTGGCCGCTCCCAGCCACCACAGCCTCAACCTGCTGGGCTCCGAGGATCCTTCCGCCTCAGCCTTCCAAGTAGCTGGAACTACAGGCATGTGCTACCACACCAGGCTAATTTTTTTATTTATTGTAGAGATGCGGTCTCGCCAAGTTGTCCAGGCGGGTCTCGAACCTGCGGGCTCAGGCAATCCACTCACCTCAGCCTTTCAAAGCGCGGGATTACAGACTCAGCCACCAAGCCTGGCGTACCTCACATCTTTATAAGAAAAAAAGAAAACCTAAAAATGGAGTCAGGCACCTGATGCCAGTAAGGAAAATTCCCCAAAGACACATGCATAATACAGCACAAGAAGGATTAGGGAGCTGCTTTGTTTTTCAAACTTCAGGGAGCTATGGCCCCCATAGCAGCAGTCCAAGCACTTTTGATAATATCCATGTGTGTAATAGATGCTCTAGGAATCTGATGAAAGGAATGATCAATCATTCTCTGGGTAGGTGATAGGCAGCTTTATAGAAACATTTGTTTCAGGCTTCATATAACCTTTAAGATTGTAATAATTAAAAAATAAATCAAGATGGTGGTATTGGGAGTCAGAATATGATACCCTAAAGCAAAGGCCACAGAAGCAGTAACAGAAGCAAAGATTCTCTCCGACTTTCTCCTGCCTATCTGTTTCTCCATCCTCATCTTACCCCAGACACAAACTATAGAAACTAGAATTCCTCTTCCCCAAGGCAGATGACCAAAATCAGAATCCTTTTTTCCTCCCAAAGCCAGCCATAAAGCTTTCTCCCACCTTTCTGTGTAACAGCTAGCTGTAAACAAATTAAGACTGCCATTCCAGAAGGGTCCTATCCCATGCCAGGAATGAAGAAATGCTACAACAAGAGGCCAAGAAGAATCTGAACAAACAGGCCTTGTTAGTTTTCCCCCAGGCAGTCTATAACCATCTGCTCACACCCTTTTAGATCAATGACATTTCTACATGGCTGTCCCTGCTTCATCAAATCATAAAATCAAATAGCTTCCTCAATGTCTTTGGGTCTTTAATCTGAAGTCTACATGTCATGTAAACTATGATCAAAAAAATTTGTTAGATTTTCTTTCATTAGTCTGTCTTTTGTTGTAAGGATATTAGTCTTGAACTTTATGATGGAGAGGAAAGAAATCACCAGTTTCTGCCCCTTCAGTGGCATTTCAGAGACAGGAAAATCAAAGAAACAAGAATGCAAAACTTGTAAAATAGATTTGGAGAAACTAGAGCAACCCCAAAAAATACATAAAAATAACTTTTTTGAGAATGAATATACCAGAAACACAAAAAGAAATGAAAATAAATGAACTTATTTTATAATAAGAGAATGATTTTCAATAAAAGAGGATAGTTTGTACCTATATTTACATAAAATAATTTTTTTCCAGAATAAGGCTACACTCTTATCAGCCTACTGAATTATTTTTCTACTTTTAAATTACAGTAAACTAATTTCCTGATTCAAAATGAAAATGAATTCATATTCATTAGTGAAGGTTGAAGAATAAACAACTTTGTAAAAGTAAATCGGTGTTTATCTTACCAGATATCAATATTTGTTATAGAGCTGCACTATACCAGATGCTGCTGATAAGGGTAGATAACTAGACCACTGAAATATAATTGAGATACCATAAATAGAATTATGTGCATGTTTAATTTAAGTTGACTGAAAATATCAAATGGGGAGAAAGAATTAAATGAAACCAGAATTTTCAAAAACTGCTTGTGGCAGTATGAATTGGTCGCACCACTTTGGATAGATATTAAGTAAATATTTGTTAAGCTGAAAATACGAATACTCTGTATCCTATATACATTACAGAAAACCCAGAACTTATAAAGAAGAAAATAGGATGTTCAATGATGTTTCTTCTGTAGTGGTAAAATATGGGAAAAAACATAAATGTTCATTAAAGAGAAACACATGAATTGTGGTGTTTTCTTTTTTTCCCCTTTTTCCTTTTTTTTAGAAAGCAGGATTTATTGAGGACAGAAAAGCTCCCACAGTGGGAGGAAACCCAAAGGGGTTACCAGAATTGTGGTATTTTTAAAGAGTGTAATAACACAGAGCAATTACAATGAATTAGATTATATTTATATGCGTTGATGTTTAGATTAAAAAATATGTTAAATGATAAAACAAACAATACTCTATAAACATATGTATATACATACGTAGCTATGCTACACACTAGTTAGTTTCACATGCATGAGCAATACAAGCATAAACATATTTCAGGACAATGATTTATCTTTATGTGTTAAGTTGTACATGAGATTTGTGCTTTAGGTATCTTTCTTGTAAAATGAGAGCAATGAAAATCCACTCAGGGTTTGTTTTGAACTGTCCCTGTCTGCATATTGAAAACAAATAGAAAATGTAAAGGGAAAACATTGAGAGAGGAAAAAAAAACAAGGAAAGAGTAATATTGTTTATCATTACTTTATGAAGAAAGCTCGTCTTGAATTAAATCTTCTAAAAGGAAAAGAAAGCTGAATTTTGGAATCAAGGCAAGAAGTTGCAAGACCCAGGTTGTGAATAACAAGAGCAGCTGTGCAGTGTAATGAAGTTGTGTAATGTTTAGTAGAAGAGACAGTTATGGAAAAGTTGGCTAAGTTAACGTGGAATAAAACACTTATTATGCAGCTATAAACACATAAAATGGAAAAAAATTAAACTTGAATAAAATTCTTCAAAGAATTGATTTTATAGCTCTGGTGCACAAATTCCAGCAAGCAGTCTCCTGGAAAGAGTGACCTGGCCACACTTGTTTAAAGTCATAGACTTTCTTTCATGCACCAGGTCTTTACAGTCTTTTTAACTGAGCAGATTACAGAGCAATAGGATACAGATCAGTACAACTTCCTTGGATATAATTCAATATTAGTGAAAGAAGAATTGTGTTTTAAACATAAACAGATGCACATACCAAAAGTTTAGTGGCTGCTCAATGCATGGTTCATCCTTCCTTACCTTTGAGTTTAGTAATGCAAATAAGAGAGCAGTGAAGTCCTCTTATTGTAAGGAGGATGGAAAAGGTTAAGTCATTCATGCTTAGTTGTTTACCCATGAAGATATTCATTTAAAGAGTCTTCACCTAAAAAAAGCTCTCCATGAAACTAAGTAGTGAGGTTTTGCACAACTTAGTTTTACTATATCAAAAATATCTTAACTACAAATTTCTTGACTAAGATTATTTAGTTGCCACAGATATTTAAATGATGAGTGGAATATTCAAATAATTCCAAAAACCTATCAACTATGTTAAGTGAAATTGGGAAATAGTTATTAATTGGAAAAAATAAATCTATGGTGTTATTGGACTTAGTGTCCACTCAATAGGAGTAGGAAAACTCACTAAAAGCAACTTACTACCATTTTCCGGCTCTAATACATATATATCACACATTTTTCAATTTTTAATGGAACCCACTTATTTTTAAATTTATCAAATTATTAAATTATGAACACAACTAACTATTTCATGTACATTATTCAAAATTCACCCTTCAATATGCTAACATAAAGTAATGTATACATGCTTTTGTCTGAACTTCATAAATCCAGTGAAATTCTGTGTTCATTGTAATTAATCAGGCCATGTTTTGTTGATTGATCATTTCATTCACTTTCTTATTTCCAGAGTGGAACAGTGCCCAGACCATGTAAATACTCAATAAATACTTACTGAATAAATGAGAAAATGAGTGAAAGTATAATAATTTTTATGTTCTGTTTTTATTTTCAAGAGAATGACTTTAATATGCACAGAAATAAAGTGAACTGCACAATATGTCTGAGGGCCAGACAGTGACAGAATCACAAAACTCGTACACTATTCTTTATCTTCACTCCACTTTGGACATAGATACCTATTTTACCAAACTTAGTGAAGATAGAGAGAGAAATGAGACATACATTTTGGAAATACACATGCAGATTTCGGTGACTGAAAGAAAAATGGAAAAAAGCTGATAAAAAAACTCATTTATAGTCATCAGTTGACTCACTTGAACAGGTGCCAAGTTCTACCCAATCACAGTCCTGTGTGCACTCTTTCACCAATCTACATCCTTTCCCCAGAAGGGAAGTGGAGTGCTCTGGTGCCCACCAGTTCTCAGCAGACCAGCCAGCTCCAGAGCACAGGTTCTTCCCAACCTCACTTCTGTGCCAGTTGCCCAACTGCCACCGGGTTTGAGTCTTGGCTGCATGGTAGTCTTTCATTTTATCTCACTACATGATTATGTGACATATCAGAATTATTCTCCTAGAATTTCAACAGAGATTATATATTATTGCTTCACTCAAACTATGTTGGGAAACTTAGAAAATGTGAATAAAATTTAATTACAGTTAAGATTGATACATGTGAGTGCTAAAATGGTTGATGAATTGTAGGAGACACTCTGCGGTCAGTTTTATAAAATTCAGTAATGGATAAAGAGGTAGATGCCTTGTAATCTTAGTGAATTTCTTCAAAATGATTCATGAATAAATGTAAAAAAACTGGATTCATTCGTGTATAAGAATCTAGCATTGTCATGACAATTTTGTCTTTTCCATAAACAAATGGCATATGCAAAAATTAATCCTTACTAAATAATACTCCATTTGTGGTTTTATCAATTTTCATTACTGAACACCTACATTTTTCTCTGCATGGATTATTATTTTCTTACTCTACATTTACTTTAGCATCCTGGAAGAATACATTCTCTACATTTTGAAAAAATAGTCTAGATTTAATATGCACAATTAAAAGATCGTTGCCTTTATTCCTACCTCTAGCAATATCAGTATTTACATATAACAAGCTCACAGTAAATGTTTAAATAATTAATTTTGGTTTACTTTACAGCAACAAAAAGAGCAAAGAAAGTATTTAGATTGTAGGCCAACTCATCATTTTTTATTTATACCCTATTAGCTAAAACACCAACAACCAATGTATCCAAAGTCATCTCAAGTATAGAATACATTACTAAATCAGTCACCTCATCAACACACAAGTATTTAACTACACTTAAGTATTTGTAAAATACAAACTGAAATGGCACTCAAATATTAATTAAAAGAAATATAAGAAAGACACTAATCAGAAACAAATGTTCTCATTCTTCCTTTCTAATGTTATAATGCACCAATGATCCATATCCTATACTCTTAACACTGCCTCTAATAAAGCTTTTTATCCTGTACATTTAGTATTAGTCTCTTGAATTCGGTATGACCTCACTGATTATTTGCATTATTAAAGTTAGTGAAGACCGGGCTCAGTGGATCAGCCTGTAATCTCAGCACTTTGGGAGGCCAAGGCGAGTGGATTGCCTGAGCCTGTGGGTTCAAGACCAGCCCGGGGAACTTGGAGAGGCCTCATCTCTACAAATAAATCAAAAATTAAATCGGTGTGGTAGTGCATGCCTGTAGTTTCAACTACTTGGAAGGCTGAGGAGGAAGGATTGCCTGAGCCCAGCAGGTCTATGCTGGGGTGGCTGTGAGCATGCCACTGCACTCCAGCCTGGGCAACAGAGTGAGACGCCAACTCAAAAAAAAAAAAAAAGAAAAAGTTAGTGAAACTTTTGGAAAATCATATCAAATATGACATCATGAGAATATGCAGATTTGGAGAACAATGGATTTCACTCAATTACTTATTATCTTCATATTCGATATCTTTGGTTTTGTGAAGTTGCTCTAATATTCTCTGCATGGTTGCATTTTGATTAATGAGGATTCTGAACAAAGAAAATAAGTTGAAGCATAGGGAGTAGCTAGGCAGTGGCATATGATACTAAGATAAATACATGAATTTTATGTCCATAGGGATCATAATATTTTGCTCTTGGTTTCCTTTTGTATATTTACATTAGATGTGGTTCTGCAACTAGATAAACAGACTGAAGTCTGTATACATTTTCCTGAGCCTAAGCAGATGTTATATGTGCTAGAGAGTGTTTTGGCTTAAGATTCATATTTTTGTTCTATTGAGTATTGTGGTTGCCTGCTGAAATGATTTAAGGAGCAGTTAACCATGAGTGATTTTGAAGCATGGAAGGCCTGTTGGCTGAAGGTTTATTCATGCATAGTTCATTTTACTACTACCCAACACAACGACAATATGAAGAAAAGGTCCTGGAGAAAGATAGACATAATAAAAAAACACAACTACAGAATGCTCAATAAAGCTGTGAAAAAAAGGCAAAAACAAGCAAATTTTCTTTTGAAAATAGAAATCTTCTCCATCAAAATAATTTTGAATATCACTACTAAATTAGATTATAGAATTTAAATGTTAATTTCTACTATGATTTTTCACTCACCATAACAAGTTTTTTTAAACGTCACTTTGGAAGTTTAAAAAAATTGATAATTATTTTAAGTGAAGAGTATTAATTATAGGAACCTCTAAAAACACTAATAGTTTAAATAGAAATTAGAAATAATAAGTATAAGCCGGGCTCGGTGGCTCAGCCTGTAATCTCGTGCTTTGGGAGGCTGAAGTGAGTGGATTGCCTGAGCCCGCGGGTTCGAGACCCGCCTGGGCAACTTGGCGAGACCTCATCTCTGCAATAAATCAAAAAATTAGCCGGGCATGGTAGCACATGCCTGTAATTCCAGCTACTTGGAAGGCTGAGGCGGAAGGATCGCCGGAGCCCAGCAGGTCGAGGCTGCAGTGGCCGGGAGCAGCCACTGCACTCCAGTCTGAGTGACAGAGTGAGACTCCAACTCAAAAAAAATAAATAAATAAAATAGAAATAATAAGTATATTAAAGTAGTTCTTATAACAATTATTTGAATAAAAACTTTAAAGAAAACATTAGAGAGTAGTATTAGTACGGATATACATAAATCAGTAAATAAACAAACAAATGGTAGTAAAAATAAAACCACATTTACACAGAAGAAAAAAATTGAATAGTACAACTTGATTTCTTATAAAATGAATTATTTAATAAATGGATTAGAATAAAATAATGAGTTTTTAATTTCAGAAGTTTTTGGTAAATAATTATCTTTTATGGCTCATTAATTTACAAAGAAATGCTTTAAGCAAGCTACAAGAGCTGTTTAGCACAGGAATGACAAAGGGATTTACAACACATGAGCTATTCTGATCAATCTGTGACCACGGCCTGGAATGACAGATGGAGACGGCTTCTCCTAAGCTCCATGGAAAGGAACGCTATGATTGATTAGAATGTCTCATTCAAGCACAAGTTGCTCATATTTACAATCATTTCTCTCTTACAAAGGAGAAGTAAATTGAACATAATCACGGTAATTTGAAGAGTAAATACTTTACTTGAGAACCACAGCCACTGTACCACATGGACACAGGTACACTGCAAAATACTTTTCTCTAAATAGTAAAATTCTGAGGTAAGGGAGTAAGTTATCTCATATATTCATTACTAATTTTTTTTTTCACAGTGATCAGTGTGTGTTATTGACTGACTATCTGAAGGTCTAACCCCATAATAAACTTTTAAAACCCACAACATGAACAGATGCTGGCAAGGATACAGAGAAAAACAGATGTTGGTAAGGATGTGAAGAGGGAGCTCTTCTACACTGTTGGGAGTGCAAACTAGTTCAACCTCTATGGAAAACAGTGTGATGGTTTTTAAAAGAACTAGAAATAGACCTTCCATACAACCCAGCAATCCCCTTTCTGGGAATATATCCAGAGGGGCCCATGTCATTCTACAAGAAAGATACTTGCACGTACCTGTTTATTACAGCACTATTCACAATAGCAAAAACATGGAATCAACCCTACTGCCCATCAAGGTGGACTGGATAAAGAAAATGTGGCACATATACATGATGGAGTATTATGCAGCCATAAAACAAGACAAAATTATGAACTTCACAGCAACTTGGACGGATTTAGAGTCCATCATACTCAGTGATCTATCACAGGTCAAAGAACCGAACACCACATGTTCTCACTCATAAGAGAGTCCTGGAAATTAATCACAGTACTGAAAGAGAGAGATCCGCAGTAGTAAGACACTGCCAGGGGAGGGAGCAGGAGAGACATAACATCACTAAGGGTACCTGATCCTAAATCAGGGGGAGTGAGGACCAGTTGGAGACCCAAACTCCATCTGCGCGTAGACTACTTATGTACCTATCCTGACTTGTATTCCACATCTTTACAATAAAATAAAGAGAAATAAAATAAAGGATCCAAATAGATAAATAATAAACCCCACAGCATGAAGCAATAGACTAGTGGGAATGGCAAAGAGTGAACTACACCAGTTTGTCCAGAGACAAAACAGAATCACTTGTGTTTTGCGCAGCGTTGCTTCAGATAGCTTAACTAATAGTTACTATTCTTCATTAAAGACAAAAAGCAAAGCACTTTCTACAACTGTCATTTATGATGGAGCTCTCACAAAAGGGTTGAGAACATTACAATAAAGAAAACATATCAAGGCTGGATGCACTAGCTCACATCTGTAATCCCAGAACTTTGGGAGACTGAGGCAAGAGGATCACTTGAGTACAGGAGTTTGACAACAGCCTGGGCAATATAGCAAACCTCGTCTCTATGAAACAATGAAAAAATAAAGAGCTGGGCATGGTAGTGTGCCCCTGTAGTCTCAGCTACTCGGGAGTCTGAGACAGAAGGACTGCCTGAGCCCAGGAGGTCAAGATTCAAAGAGTTATGGTCTATGCTATGGCCTGCGTAAGAGTGAGACCCCAACTAAAAGAAAAGAGAGAGAGAGAGAGAGAGAGAGAGAGAAGGAAAGAAACCACATCAAATGAAATAAATGAATAAAAAGGAAAACTAGATAAAAACAAAAAAAGAAACTACTAAGAAAACCTCTTTTAATTAGTCTGCTTTTAACATACAGATGGCCCTTGAATAACACAGGTTCGAACTGAGTATGCTTATAAGCAGAATTTTTCAATAAAAGTTACACTAAGTGTGTCTGCCTCTCTTTCCCATTTCCACTTCCTCCACCTCTTCAACCTCTGCAAGACCAATTGTCCTTTTTCCTCCTGCTCTGGGGCTTTCAATGTGAAGACACTGAGAATGAAGTCCTTCGTGGTTATCCACTTCCGCTTAATGAATAGCACATATATTTTCTCTTCCTTATGATTTTCTTATTACTATTTTTGTTTCTTATGCTTTCTTTATTGTAACATGTATGGCATACACAATATATGTTAATTGACTGTTTTATGTTATAGGTAAGGCTTCTGGTCAATAGCAGTCTGTTAGTAGTTTTTAGGGAGTCAAAAGTTATACATAAATTTTCAGTGACATGGGGAGCTGGCATCCCTAATCCCCATTGTTCAATGATTAACTATACATTATTACAAATGCATTGTATACACATGTATTACAAATGTATACACACACACACACATATATACCCATGTCACATGTAATCATAAATGTATATACACAAATGTATATACACACACACATACATATATACCCATGTCACATGTAATCATAAATTTTGGAGAGGGTCTATAATTCAAATATATTTTTCTTGAAAGTCATCACATTTTTCAGAGTTCCAGAAGAGATGAAAAATCTTCTTTGATTCATTTATCATTAAAATTTTTCAGGGATGAAAAATATCTACTATTTACCAGATATCGTGTCCATTATCTATACATATCTTCCCTAATCTGTCTAACTTTCTTTACAAAATTATGTGTTTGGCAAAAGAGAAAAATAATTTGGTTCCTATTTATTTAGACATTTTCTTTCTTTTTTGAAAACTCCTATTTTCCCATTTTGATGTAAACAATTATGCATGATTTCTTAAATTATTTCTGTAACAGGTCAGAGTAGTAAATGTAACATTTTTTAAAGCATAATTAAGATAGTATAAAAATATAATGTCCTGTTCTTGTTTTCAAGGAATACACAATCTATTAGAATATTTTAACAACAGTATAGGCTGTAAATTTAGGTATGAAATTAGTACTACAGACCATGCAGATTTAAATAACAGCAATGGGAATGATTACTAGGTGTTAGATTTGAGAGAAAGATAAATTGTGAATGGGAATAAAAAGACAAGACTTTAAGTAGATTAAGAAGAAAGAAGATTGATTCGCAAGGGTCAGAAGACACAGAAAACATGAGAAAGTCGTAAAAGTGGGAATATGCAAGAGATCATTGTGTGGTAAGTGGGTTGAGAATTAGTATTAATTTATTTTTATTATGTGAATTTGGGTTAGATCTTGAAGGGTTTATATTCTAGGCTAAGAATTTTAAATTTTATGATAAATATAAATCATATCTGTGTAAAGGAGAATAATGAAGGAATTTGAGCTACTGACAAGATATATGTGATTAATGTATTATGTTAGTCTTAATATAAGAAAAAGACATAGGAAGACAGATGAGAAATTTGACACAAGGAAACAAGGTAATTACAAAAGTTTAAGTTATATTAGTTTTATTTTGAGCAAAGATATTAAGAGTGAGAATAAAAGAGCTGTAGGGTCTCTAGAGACAAAATCATGCTAAATTTAATTTGTGATTTACAGTATATAGAGAACAGTTCCTACAAGAAAGTAGAACACTATACTTTTCAAAAAAAAGGAAAGAAGAAATACAAATAGAAAAGAAATAGTTATTAAACACATTTCTGTGATTGGCATTGACATGGGCAATTTCACATATAATATTCACTATATAATCATAATAATCTCATTTTCACATAAAGAAACAGACTAAGGGAGATTAGAAACTCTACTTAAAGTTATTTGTTAAGCAAATTTTAAGACTTACATTGGCAACTAAGTTTGCACAACTCTTAAATTCAGGTAATTTCTACCACATTGGACTATAAGAAATAGAGAGACAAATTCTAACATGCTAAAATTATAGGGTAAGGATGCTTCGGGTTCCCAGAATAATCATGAGAGTGTTTAGAAGAGGTCAATGCTTAATTCATCTCCTCATTTGGATAAGCTCTTCCCATAAACATTAGCAATTAGTTATGATGATAAGGAAATTGAGAGTAAAATTTAATGTCATCATTTAATGTTAATCTCAAAGAATATATTCTTCTGTTTATTTTTCATTTTTTATTGTTATTTTTCTCACTCAAATATAAAAACCTGACTTTTAAAAAAAATATTTCTACTATTCATTTTAAATGCTCAACTGTATCTCCACGAACACTTAACAAAAGCTTTGGATTAACTAAACTTCATAATATCTATTTTTTTTTTTACTTTTGAAATTCTAAAAATGATCAGTCACAATTCCTAGACTCCTTGTTATTTTTTGTTTTTATTGTAGAGCTGTTTGACAATTTTAATACTTTATGACTCCCATATAATGTATATTACATTTTTCCAAAAGTTGCAATATTCACAATTGTTAAGAGATTTGAAATGGAACCAAGGCAAAAGTAAACCTATTAAAGTATTTTAGTATCCTTTAAAGTTAGTAAAACTTTAAAAGATACTAAAATACTTTAAAGGTGTTCTTTTATGAAAAATATATCAGGTGTATTCTCTGAAATTGAAAATATAATTACCATTGAAATTAATGTTACAGGTTAGTTCAAATGCTAACAAAGAAATGCCTAATTGTTTTTTATTTATTTAAATAGTCACAGATTAACTAAATGTTTACTGCCAGAAAATAGATAAGATGATTCAATAAAAACACTTCAAAGGTTCATGTGATTGTCAATTCTGTATCCTAGCAAGCCATAAGTGTCACAAGAAGAACATTTAAACCATCTTTTGTCAATCATGTAATAAAGAAATTGACTACATAATTGCTTTTATTTCAATTTTCTCAAAGAACAAAATCCAAATAAGTCACCTGGTGGCTTTAAGTCTCCAAAAGCAAATAGAAAAAGAAATGTAGGCAATCATACAAACAGTATTTTATTATAAAATTGTTCATTAACACCAAGTTAAAAGGATAGCTACCTACTTAGTCATATTAACTATTCATGCAGTTGAGAATAATTCTATTGCATAATAATCTCAGACTTCATGTCACACTCATTACATTATAATAAAAATGTATGTTACATAAAGTATGCAGTGACTTTTTAATTTTAAATATTGCCATTTTAAACTTTTACTAAAAAAAGAAATGAGAGTAACAAACACATAATTTTCCTGATAAATGCAACGGGATGCATTGTTAGGCAAAGAAAAGATATTCAGTGAAGTTCCGCAGGAAGTCTAGTTACTGTAGTGGAAATGGCATATTTAAAGTGGATGGCAACTTTTGTATTCGAAGCATATTGTGGATTGATTTTGGTTTTTTAATAAATAGCTATATTTTAAACACCATTTATAATATTATTTGTAAATTAATTCTATTTTTTTCCAAACTATATTAGAGAATGAATTCCCTCAAATACTCCTGAGATAGAATACAATAAAAAGAGAATGCTTGAAAGATTAACAAACTTGTATGGTGGTGATGCTCACCTGGAAAAATTTCAGATTATCTAATATCATGTCATTTTATCATGTAGAACAAATTTATTAAAATATACTATTTAAAATATTAAATTGTTTACAAAATATTCTTATGGAGTGCTTACATGAATAAAACAAAATAAACTGATTTTTATTATTCAATTATTGCACAACCAAGAGAGCAATTCCTAAAGTTAGGCATAAGTATTAAATATTTAATATATTCAATCTGTAATATATACATAATGAGAGAACTTTACACGATTTCAAAATGATCATAAAATTGAGACCAAATTTGAACGGAGGATATAGCCAGATTTTTCAATAAATCATGGTCTTTAAAAGACAAACTTTCATAATTTTAAAAACAGAAAATATTATAGAATGTGTGCCGCATATATGTTAAAGTGAAATTATATAAACGCATTTAGAGTTGAAAATAACAGAAATAAGCAACAACAATATAGATGAAAGTAAAAAATATCTGTGTTCAATTTATGAATCCAAAAGACTTTTATAAAACCAAAAGATTTTCTCAAAATATCAAACTGTTCATCAGTTGCACTTCTGATGATTGCCACAAGAACTGACCTTTAAGTTACTTAAGATTGTGGACAGCTTCATTTTAAGATGTTCCTGCAGCTTGTTTACATTTTTTTATTAACTTTTTTAATAGCACACGCCATTTTAATTAGCCACAGAATGACAGTCTTACAGCAGTGTTTCTTAAATCTTGCAGCCATCAATAGAATAGATGTACTCAGTCTAATAAGAGGCAGATCTAATAATTCATCTCTATTTTATCAATTTGGTAATGTCTGAAGTCACTGATGTTTTTAGTGACATTTATTCCTATAAGTAGTCCATAAATTAATCAAATCACACTGACAAAAAAGCCTACTTTTCTAACTGCTTAGAACACCAAACATTAAAATAACTAAGCAAGTAATTTTGCTATCTGGTTTTACCAAATGTATTATGTTATAAATTGGTTTTTTGGCCTAGCTTGGAAGAGACCCATATGTATCCATCACCATCACTCCTTTGTCAATTTCATAGAATAATTCATGGCTAACATATTTCTTGGTGGTTCTCAGTGACATCTTTAAACAAAGATGCTTAAAATATTGGTGATATTATTGCGCATTTTTAAACAAAATGTATATGTATCCTGAGAGTTTTTGCTAGAGGTTATGAATTCAGGTTGTTCCACACGTATTAGTAAGAATTTTATGTCTTTGTTATCACACCAAATTGGAATATAATAAAATCTTTAAGGAATGGTCATCAATTACTCAGAAGACAAGAGACTGCCTCATCCATCTTCTAAAAGCCCCAACCTATCCTGAACAGAGTGAATTTGCATAAACCTGAGATTTCAGGAAATGATACACCTGATATAATGTTGCTAAGAGAGCATTGATCAACACAATCAATAAGGAAGTTCCTTAAATTGACATCACAGAGACATTTTAAAGTGTATTATATAGATAAATTCATCATGTTTGAAAGTGGTAATATGGAAACTCTGATTTAATTCTTTATTCAATGAATAGCTTCACAATCAGAATAGTAAACATTAGTCATAAATTAGTCCACTAATTATAAAGTTTGTGCTAAAACATCTTATGTCATCCACAAACCACATTATTTTCATGAGCAAATAACAGATCTTTACTACTTGGGCAAGGAAATATTTATAGTAAACCGAAAAAAAAAAAAGAAGAAAAAGAAAAAGGTAAAAGAGCCGGGCTCGGTGGCTCAGCCTATCATCCCGTACCTTTGGGAGGCTGAGGTGAGTGAATTGCCTGAGCCCGCGGGTTCGAGACCCGCCTGGGCAACTTGGCGAGACCTCATCTCTACAATAAATCAAAAAATTAGCCGAGCGTGGTAGTGGGCACCTGTAGTTCCAGCTACTTGGAAGTCTGAGGCGGAAGGATCGCCAGAGCCCAGCGGGTCAAGGCTGCGGTGGCCAGGAGCGGCCACTGCACTCCAGTCTGGGCGACAGAGTGAGACTCCAACTCAAAAAAAAAAAAGAAAAAGGTAAAAGAAAAGAAAACAAAAGACAATCAAAAAATGCAGAAGGAAGAAAGAAAATAGCAGAAACATTCACATTTCTCTGAATTGTGACTGCCTTGAAAAAAAGACCTTGATACTAAAGGATTTTGGAGAGAACAACAACAAAAAAAAACAGGACAATACATGAACTTATTTATTATTTTTATAGTGTTATCAATTAAATTTGCCCTTATGTGTGCTTTGGAACACTCATTCTCAGTTCTAGTCTCTAATTAAAGGAAAAATAATTATATTGGAGAGTATCCCTGACTATGACATGCAAGCTTGTCAATTGTAAATGACAAATCATTACATTTGATATGATATATGATGAATTCACTTTTCTATTTTTTGTCTAACACTAAAATAAGCATTCTTCATTGTTCACTCTATCAACTGTGTGATGTCTGAAGGATGTAGCATACAGATTGTCATAGATAATATTTATTAAAAATAGAAACTTTAATGCATAATCTATTTGAGTTAGAACTCACATTCATAATAATATAGCCAAATTTAATGGAGGTCTAAAGAAAAGTCTGAAGAAAAAATTATATAATGTTAGATTTAAGCAATATATCTTTGATCAGACAAAATTGAATTTTAGAAAAGACTGACTCAGCTTGTCTTTTAAAAGGAAATCTTGAGCAAATGACTTGATCTCTTTAAACTTCACATTTCTTATTTATAAAACTGAGGAAGAAGTATGACTAATCTCAGACTTTATTATTATTATGCATAGTCTGAAAAATTACACTTAATTTGGTGGGGCACAGGTAGTTCTTCCAATGAATTGCAACTCTGTAAATATTCATTCAAGGGGGTTAGAGGAAAAGAAAAATATACAGCACAGAATGTTTTAGTAGGCAAATATATATGAATTAATCTTAAAAAAATTATCCAGCTATCGCTTTTTAGATATATGGAAACTAAGCCCAAGAAGCAATCGCCATACCTTACCCAACTAATTTTGGCAAGGATAGAATTTAAAACCAACTTTGTAGTCTACTATATCTATTTGATTCCTATAATTTTTTTCATCCAGTTATAAGACCAATATGATGGTTACATAAGACATCTCATTGACCACTGTAGTTGATTTAACTGATCTGGTTGGTTAGTAAGTTTACCTTCTTCCTCAACTACTTTGAGTGTGCACTGTAGAAGGAACTGCCTTCCCAAAGAGATGAGGAGTGTTCTTTGATTAAAAATATGCAATAATCAAGTATTAGGAAGTTTGTACTTCACTCAACAAATATCTTATACTATATACACTTTGACTCCAAAAATAATCAGATTTAAATTATTTACCATCTAGTAGGACAAATGAAATAAATAAATAAACAAGAATAATACAGGGTGGGTAATAGTAAATTCCTCAGCACACACACAGGAGTTTAAAAAAAATGATAAAGAACCTCAAGACAGAGCGATTGTTACTATATTGGAAGATCAGGAAGAATTTTAAAGACATTAAAGGAATAAACTTTGATTGGTCAAGATATTGTTTTCTGAAAGAGCGATTGTTACTATATTGGAAGATCAGGAAGAATTTTAAAGACATTAACGGGATAAACTTTGATTGGTCAAGATATTGTTTTCTGTATTTGATTATATTCAGAGCACTATAGTATGTACTATGAAGAATTATTAAAATTAAAATGATTTTACTCAGGTGTCATAACATTCATCTTTTTCAGTCATCAAATTTTGCTTTTTTATTATTTAATCTATTACTTATTCTTTCTGTATTATTGTTTATAATGCAAGTAGTGAACTAGACTTTAAAGTATATTTTATGAAAATGGGGAAACACATTACAAAACCATTAAAATCTTCAACTGAGATGTGTATTCTCTTGTAGAGACAATTCCTAATATATGTGTATAGAGAGAAACACAAGATATTACATAGTGTATGTACTGTATAATTTCTTAAATATATATGTACACATAGTGCTTTAGGTAGCACTATTTTACTTTTCACAAATATTGGGTCATTGTTATTTCCAGATAAAGATGAGGTTCCAAGAAAGTTGTTCAAAGTTGTATAATAGTAAATGAGAAGCAGGGCGAGGGACCAAGTCATGTAATAAATCTTGTGCACTATTCAATGCCTATTTTCTCTCTTCATAAATACTGCTAACAAAAATTGAAATAAAGATAATTATTTTAAAATATTAAATAAACTCCCTATAAAATTGAAGTTCTATGGTTCTTTTGTTTTTAAGCTTAAGCTTTGGATTTCTCTGATTCCTCTGGAAATTGCAAACCAAGTCTATTTTCCAACTACACATTATGTTTTATTGACATTCCTAATTTTAACAATCTAGGTTCTTTTAAAATAAACTAATTGATATGCTATTAATCTTATATTTCACACCATAATGCTCATCTTCAGAGTTTTTGTGTGTTCTAGGTTTTCAAATAATTGATTTATAAAAGTTTCATTGAAAAGTAAATATTTTAAAACTCTGTTCAGAATACAGAAAATGTTTATTATCCACATAATGTAAATAATACACAAAATAGAATCAGAAATCTGTGATGGCACCAGTTCATTATTTACTTTTATCTTTCAATTTATATTTTATGAATGTTATAAGACGTTAGCATAAGTGGATTTGATAACGTTGATAAACTTCTTTTAATCTATTTCATTGAAAATGTATGGCAGTAAGAAATAAAAATCAAAGTTTTGACTCAAAACATTGGTTTCTGTGTAAGTTTAATGTATAAAAGTTAAATAATTTAGATAAAATAAACTTTGGCCATTAAGGAAAAAAGTACTTTTGACATTCATGTCAACAGGACTTAAGTCAGCATGTCTCTTCTGATGGTGCAATTTGCTTGACTCTATATTGTCAATTATAATTACACTTTCCTGCTAAGTCGATACAATTAGATTACTACAGGGACTTCATTACAGCTACTGGGAGGACAGCAGCTGAAGTATACAATTTTCTTCCTATGATGCCAGCACTTCTAAACAGTTCTTAGAACAATGGCCTACAAAGCAGCAATAAAAGCTACTGTCTTAAATATTGTTGTGCCATTATATCATCTCACAAAATATAACAAAGACCTAAACAATGTTAATGTCTGGGAAATTTTGTTTTCTTACTAGTCTGATTAGAGAAGTTTATGCTAAATCAGTTGTTCATTTGTTTATTTAAACATAATTTTACCTACATATTCATATTATCTCCAGGTCTTAGATTCCTAGTGTTAAATTTGAGGAATTTTGTTAGAATTTATAGATATTTGATATGACTCCAAATAAATCTCTAACAAGGAAGAATAATGATATATTTTTCTTTATTGGATTGCTTTTTGCTCATAAAAATATGAATTTCAGAGCTAAAGTTTACATCTTTTTCTGCTATAATTCAATATTCTTTTTTATCATCATAGCCTTAGGCATATATGTTAGGATTCATATTCAGAATTCTATTTTTAGTTGACATACTAATTGATTTCTTTCTTTCTTAGTTATACAAGGTATACTTCCAAAAGTTTCATGCTTTCTTTCTTTCTGTCTGCCTTGGGATACCTCATGCACATTACTGACTCAAGATACCTAGTGTATTTCACAACTTTTCTCATTTTAAGAAAACAAAACAATCAGTAAAAAAAAACCAAAAATAAAATGTTAAACACACAAATCCAAGTTTAATAGTCATGAAGTTTCTTTTACCAAAAATCCCAAGACCCTTTTAGTGGAAAAAATTAATTTTACTAAGTGCGTTTTAGTTGTCGGGCATTGAGATGGGCACAGAGATTGCAAAGTTATTGAAAGAAATGAGATTGCCCCTTAAAGGAGTTCAGAGTTTAATAAGGCTGACTAGTAGACAAATAATTACAACACAGTGCAAAAGTGTCACACCATGTTGCTTAATCCACAGATGTGCATACATTTATTATGAGAGATTTCAATCATCCGTTTAAACAGAAGGTTTCTAACATGTGAATCTGCCGCATCTTTTGGTTTCTGTTGCTTCTGTTAAGTTAGTGCAAAAGCAATTGCGGTTTTTGCATTGTTGAAATCTGCCATTTGATATAGGAATACATTCTTAAACAAATGTGGTTATGTTACACATCATTTCAATGCACATTTCTTGCTTTATGTTTTTTTGCTAATAACTTATTACTTGTTTGTTTTATATTTATTTTAGACTATGGAAATGATGTTAAGCAAAAAGTAAATCTGAGAGATTTTCTTGTTCGAGTTTAAAATGGGTCGTAAAGTAGCAGAGACAGCTTGCAACATCAACAATGCATTTAGCCCAGGAACCGCTGATGTATGTAGAGTGCAGTGGTGGTTTAAGTTTTGTAAAGGAGACAAATGTCTTAAAGATAAGGAGCATAGTGGCCAGCCATCAGAAGTTGACAATGACCAGTTGAGAGTAATCGTCAAAGCTGATCCTCTTACAACTTCGCTAGAGGTTGCCAAAGAACTCAACGTTGACCATTCTAAGGTAGTCTGGTATTTGAAGCAAATACGAAAGGTGAAAAACCTCGATAAGTGGGTGCCTCATGAGCTAACCAAATATCAAAAAGTCATCATTTTGAAGTGTCTTATTCTGCGCAACAACCACTAATCATTTCTCAATAGGATCGTGATGTGTGGCAAAAAAAAATGGACCATATATGTAACCAGCGATGACCAGCTCAGTGCTTGGACTGAGAAGAAGCTCCAAAGCACTTCCCAAAGCCCAACTTGCACCAAAAAAAGGTCATGGTCACTCGTAGTCCACTTCCAGTCTGATCCACTATAACTTTCTGAATCCCGAGGAAACCATTACATCAGAGATATATGCTCAGCAAGTCAATGAGATGTAACGAAAACCGCAACACCTGCAGCCTGCTTTGGTCAACAGAAAGGGCCAAATTCTTCTCCACAACACCTGCAGCAAGTCTCATAACCAATGCTTCAAAAATTGAATGAATCTGTATACAAAGTTTTGTCTCATCCGCCATATTCACCTGACCTCTCTCCCACTGACCACCACTTCTTCAAGCATCTTGACAACTTTTTGCAGAGAAAACACTGCCATACAAGCAGAATGCAGAAAATATTTTCCAAGAGTTTGTCAAATCCCAAAGCATGGATTTTTATGCTACAAGAATTAAACAAACTTATTTCTCATTGGTAAAAAAATTGTTGATTGTAATGGTTCCTATTTTGATTGATAAAGATATCATTGAGCCTAGTTATAATGATTTAAAATTCTTGGTCCAAAACCACAGTTCTTTTTGCACCAACCTAATAACATAGTGCCTTCAAAGAAGTACTGAATACCAACCATACTTGCCCTGGTGTAGTAGGCTGAATTAGACCCCAGAGACATCCAAGTTCCAATGCCTACAACCTATGAACATGCTACTTTTTTATATGGTAAAAGGAACTTTGCAGGTGGAATTAAATTAAGGATCTTGATATGAGACTTTCCTGGATTATCACAGAGCTCTTTATTAACAGAAAGCAGCGAAATCAGAGTTAATAGCAGAAAATTAAGAATTATGAGAGTAGAAGTGGTTGAAGGGATTTGAGAAAAAGGATACTAACCAAGAAAGGAAGGCTGACTTTAGAAACTGAAAAAGCCAAGGACACGGGTTCTGCCCTCCTACCCTCCACAGGAAAAAACCTCCTGCCATATTGATTTTAGACTTCTGACTACCAGGATAGTTGTGTTGTTTTAAGCCACTAAGTTTATGATAATTTGTTATAACAGCAATAGGAAAATAATACACATGCTCGCCAAATGAATTCCAGTTAAAGTGTTTTCTTTTGTTCCCACATTACCGGTATTGATTTTCAATTTGGAAGGTATGATTACAGTGGCGGAAATATAAATGTTTCAAAAATATTGAGAAGTCTTGTATATGAAAGTAAGGAAATGTACACAAGATAAATGATGAGAAATAAAGTCATAATGTTCTTGAACACTCCATATTGAAACATATCATATACTCAAACATATTATGCTAGATTTTATTTTGTCCCCAGATTAGGCTGAATTTGTATACAAGCGTAATTATTTGATAAGGCAGCAGTTTTCAGACCTGGGTATATATTAGAATCACCTAGAGAGCTTTTCAAAATATAGATGGCTGAATCCCACCGTCAGAACTTGAGGTGAGCAACAAGATTTTGTATCTTTAACTTGTGTGGGGATGATGTTGATGCTGCTGGTCCGGGGATCATAGAAACACTGATGTAGGAGAGAAACCCATGAATCAGAGATCTGGGTTCACATAATATTTTTGTCACTTTCTAGCTATGTAATACCTTAGCTTCAATGACTTCCAACTTTCTTTCTGCTCAATCTCACAGGTATATTGGATAACCAAATAAGACAATATATGAAAATCCATATAGATTGTATAGTCATATAAAATCACAGTGACTATGATTAATAAAAGTGAGAAGCTTATGCCTACAGTCATGTTGTTTAAAACTCTGGATACTTTTCTCCAAATAAATGTAGTAAATATGAATTTGCCATTTTTCAAGGACTCTAAATGTGCATTGGTTACATTCAGTATTTCCTAATTTGAGAACCAGACACTTAAGGTTCTTATTTAAGCCTTTTATTCTCTCTTTAAAAAAAAAAAAGCATTGCATACCTATTATAATATCATTTTGTATACTTCTGTTACTACAGAGACATTGTTGTAATTGTAGTTTATTTTTGGAAATGCAACAGGTAATCAACATAGAGTAAAGGGAATATTTGTATATCCTAATTGGCAAACATTTTTTATTTTAGACTTTTTATAATAAATTATAATCTTTCATCTAATTTTAAATTTTTGCATTATATAAATGACTTTATTTGTATATATATTATTTCCTAATTTGTTATTACCTGAACATTTTTTTAACATCAATAATGATGATAAATGAAACTGGGATTAGTTCTACTCTTTCAAGTGTCCCACTAGACTATTTTCTCTTGGAAAACACTGTCATTCATTACCCTTTATTTAAAACCCTTCAGGCAAGATTAAATACAAGTCATTTCAAAATAACAGTATTTTTTTTTGAAAATATACTAGATATTTTCTCAAAGTCAAGGTACACCCACGCCTGGCACGGTATCAAAACAAATACCTATGTGTCTACATCTCTGTGTGTTCTCACACATATAAAAATACCTATAATATACACATACAGCCACACATACAGCATGTACTGATAAGCAGCTGGAAAGGGGCAAGGAATTGATCCTTAAGCAGAACTATAAGGACACAGCATGTTTGGCAGATAGAATAGTGGATTGAAGTCTAGTAGTTGCTCTCAGAGCCCACAGAGCTTCATTAATGAGTAGTGGCTGACCTTGACCAAATTCCCAGCTTGTTTGCAGCCTCATCTCCCTTCCCTTCCTTCTATGAGGATATTAAAACGCTTAACTTCTAAAACTCTTCCATCTTTAATATTCGATGCCGAGGCTTTGGTAGAAAACTTTCAGGAAAAAATTAATTAGACAAGAAGTTTTTTCAATAATAGCTTATGGAGAAAAAACAATGGTAGTAGTGCCTTACTGAGCAGAAAATTTAATTGTTCTGATAATTGCCACATTTTTAAGATCACAACTCTGTCATGTTAATATAGTAGATTTTGGAAACTTTGTATCTGACTGAAGAAAAAATGTTAGATTGGCCAGTAATTAGGAAAAGTAACAGTCCTACGCAAAAGGAATGTAAAATGCTTGTTCAAGAAGACACAACAGAAACAAGCAGCTATTGGCCCTCAACTCATCAGTTTCCTCTGTTAAGTAATGCGAGAAATAGAACCTGCCACCTTCAGATAGATGGACTTTGAATCCTCCAGACAGGTTGTGGTCTTTATCTCACTTAGTATCTGTCAGAATGATGGGTGAGAATATACTCTGCAGTATTTGTAAGCCTTTCGTCTGAAAGGATTGATAGCCTCAGATGCAGCTCTTTATGACTGTCTTCAGGCATAATATTTTATAGATCCTTCCCAATTAGACTCCAACAAAACAGGAAAATTTTGCATTAACTGCATTTTGCCTAGCATATAGGATAGCACTGCCATAAAAGATGTCCCAGAGCAAATACGGAGGAAGAGATGATGCTTCATATCCAAAAATATTTGGTGAGAGAGAATTTATCATTCAATAATAAAGTTCATTTAAGTTTTTAACTAGGATAATTAGCATTTTCCTGCACCAGATATATATTCTATTTTAATTTGGTAATAGATGTCTCCACTCAGGTTTTTTTTTTGTTGTTGTTGTTTTTTGAGTTGGAGTCTTACTCTGTTGCCCAGACTGGAGTGCAGTAACCGCTCCCGGCCACCACAGCCTTGACCTGCTGGGCTCCGGCGATCCTTCCGCCTCAGCCTTCCGAGTAACCGGAATTACAGGCATGCGCTACCACGCCCGGCTGATTTTTTGATTTATTGTAGACATGAGGTCTCGCTGCCCAGGCGGGTCTCGAACCCGTGGGCTCAGGCAATCCACTCACCTCAGCCTCACAAAGGCGCGGGATTACAGGCTGAGCCACCAAACCTGGCTTCCATTCCGTTTTAATGACAATAAAAGATAACAGAAATTTTTTTGGTAATAAAATGTCTGGGGTTTTTTTCCTTGTGAATTTAACCAAGATTTCCTTGGATTAACACAATTGCAATGACTTCAAAACACTAAATGATTGGTTTAGAATATCCCCAGTGTTTTGGTGATAAAAATAAATAATTGAAAAAACAAAAACACCAACCTTTGGGAAACCCTAAAACCCAGGTTGTGGTCATAGATTAGAAAATTCAGATCAACTCATAACTGTCTATATACTTGAGGTTATTCAGTAGACAGCATATTTAAAAATTAAATTATAAGAAGCCATAAACTGCTTCTAGCCTTTCTCGGATCATTTTTACTACTTTTAGAATATGTTAACAGATTTTAAAACGTACAAGCTGCAATCATATGCTCCTAACAAAACCTGGCTTTAATTAGCTGCTAGTTTATTTATTCAGTAAGCTTTTTTTTTTTTTGAGAAAAATGCATGGTCCTATATGGAGGACTTAAAAAAAAAAAAAAAAGGTCAGAGATTGTAAAGTTAGAGTGGAGAAAAAAAGTACTAAGATAGCATTCAGTGTTTTCAATGGTAAATGCAGATATGATAATTGATAAATAGATTATTATAGACACAAGCCTCTTCCCAAGAAAACAGACTGAGAAAATGTGATTTGCATTTCCTTCTCTCCCACAGATTGACTCAGCCATGAGCACCAAAATGTGCAACAGTTAAACTCTGTCGTGAGTAGTGTTTTGTTTTCTCTAGCTTTTGTGACCTAAAGAGTAAACACACAAAAACAAATCCTTCGGTCACAATCATCTCTGAGCAGTCATACCACCTCTAATTATTTCTTTTTTGGAATTAACTTTTTGAAGAATACATGTGAACATTAATCTCTGAACCACTGATTTTTTTTAGAAGTAATTGTTGAACAAAACTTGGAAACATTTTTAAGAGTTTTGCTATATGTTACTAAATTGATTCTCAAAAGTGTTCTGTCATAACCACCCTAGATAAAAGTGTCCATTTCATTGGATTTGGAAAAAGTTGAGAATTATTATTTTAAATGTTTTGATAATTTATAGATAATAATGCTTATACTTTTATCTGATTTCAAATGAGGCATTTTTCTCATATATTTACTGGCAATGCTTATTGCATCTTTGAACTACCTGGTTAAATCTACTTACTAATGGAATTTAATGGGTTTTTTTTAGTTTGCGTGTATCTTTACATATTCAGTTCATCAATATTTTACCATATTTGTTACAAATATTTTCCCAATTGCTAGTTATCTTCTAATTTTGCGACTTTTATTTATGTTTCTTAGAAAAAAACATTTAAAGATTATAAGTCTGTCTTCCTGTCCCAATTATTTAGGGAACTCCAGGCTACATACACTGACCTTCCTATCATGATTTAGATTCTAGAGTTAGGCTTTCTTTTTCTCTCTTTTCACTACTACTCTGCCTTAATTCTTGGTGATTTCAAAACCCAAACAGATAATCTTTATAATGCGTTGGCATCTCAGAGCCTAGACTTCCTCTCCAATGATATTACATACTATCCTACCTCATCCATTCAATAGCATGATCATTTACAAAATCTTGTGACCAAGAACATCTTCATTCTTTCATAAATCAATTTCAGACATCCTTCTCTTTGATCACTTCTTCATCTTTTAAACTATTTCTCAGCAAATTTTCTCTCCAGGGTTCCATTCAATCAACACTCTCACTATTTTCTCATATCCTTCCTCATCTATTTTTGATGTAACACCAATCATGATAATCAGTATCTTCATACATTTTCAAATCCTTCGTTCTATTCTTTTTGTTTTCACTTGTCAAAACTTCCTCTACACTGATATGCAAATCTCTTGTCTACTCAACACATGCGTTCTCACAGGTAAACACAGGAAGATACACAGCCACTCTGACTGGACTCCCATTAATCTCACAATGGCAAATCTCATTGCGGCTTCTGGTGTCCCTTTATCTTTCTCCTTTCAATGTACTCTTCTCAGTGAAATGAGCTTTTTACACTGATTTTCTCTCTCCCCAAATCTCCTTCTGGAGAGAAAATTAAATAAGATTTCTCCATTTTCAGTTTATTAAACCTGTAGTCACAAGTTCATTTATACCCATAAAATTTGTCTTTCTTTTTTCAATGATAAACCACTTTGTCCCACCCTAAGACAAACCCTTCTACTCTTTCTTTTTACTAAAGCCCTAACAGCAGTCTCTTCTCCTTAATCATTATTTGTTTCCTCTCTACAGAAAATCTCTTAACATTTTATAAACATGCTAAAGATTTTTTCATTTTATAAAACAAAGACCCTTGAGACCACACCCTTTACATTCTCCTCAGCTACTGACGAGCTGCATATTGTTTTCTTTTTATTTTCTTCACTTTATAGGGAGAAAAAAATTTAAAACATGCAAAAAACTTAAAAATCTCTTCAAATCATTATTTTATAGTCTTCACATTTTATTTTCAGCCTCATTCCTACTAGACTCTAATCCTCAGCAATGGAACAAAACTATTCAACAGTCACCAGTCACCTCTTTTTACTCCATCTTGTAGTAACATTTAACTCAGCTGTTTACGTATCCTGCTTCCATAGGTTCTTTACTCGACTTCTGGACACCCTTCTCTCTCAGTTCTTATTCTACCTCACTGCCTTAACTTCTCAGTAATTATTATTGGATTTTCTGCATTCACTCAAGTCTCCAATCCCTTGTGTGCCACTGGGTTCAATCCTTATTTGTTTCACCATCTATTTTCTTTAATCACATCTGTATATTGATGACTCACAGATGCAAATCTCTAAATATCCCCCTGGAATCTGAGATCCATTATTTCTACTTGAATCAGTTGTCTGGTCAACACTGGAATCTACCAACACAGAGATTAATCTACCAAGAAGAGAGATGGTTGGAATTTTATACCCTAATAGTAGTCAGTCATTAGTTAAGAGTCCTTCAGTGTGAAAGAATCAGACCAGTCCAGCATTTCTTGAAAAGGTGGGCTCCCATTAGTCAAGCACAACTCTCTACAGGAAGAGGTAGGTATAATCCATTAGCAGGAAACATATACATCACCCAGTTATAAATGCATCATCTAGTAAAAAGTAAAATGGCACATTCTGCATTCAACATGTGATGACTGTGTCATGACTTTAACTAAAAAATATACATATGCACATTTTAAATTAAAGGTGTCCTTGTACTATATTATTCTTTAAGCATGAGATTCTAAAAAATAATAAAAATAATTCAATTATTTTGTTTAACACAAAGTAAGTCAACAGTATAACCCACCACTTTACTTAGAAAACATTAAAAAAGAGTTCAAACCTTCTGGTGACTTTTTTCTCATAAATTTAAATTTAAAATTATTATGATTATTAATCTGTTGGGAATTTTTATATACTTTTTTGTTCTTTTGCTACATGTCTATGTGATTCCTCAACCCTATGCTATTATATTTTATATACAAAATGTATCATACTGTATATATCCTTCTACAACTTATTTTTCTGTTAACAGTATTTGTGACCTTTATTTATATCCCAGTTACAGCTCTAATTTATTTATTTCACTGCTAATTCTATTTATGATTAAACTATAATGTTTACATTAAAAATTTCGTATAGACAAGTAGATTGTTTTTAATTTTTTCCAGTTATAAAAAGTGATTGATTAAACCTTCCAGTTCATACTTCCCAAAGCACATGAGTAAGATTTTTCCCTAAGGTTTATATCTAGAGAATACAATTGCAGGTAGAAAGGTAGGTTCAAAAACTATTAAAATAAAATAAATAAAAGAATATACTTAGTTTCTTGGACTTGACTCATTTTTGTCAAGAATCATGAAATACATACTCAAAAAAAGTCTATAAAATTGATGTTTGGGATAATTTATACATCCTTCCTTTATTTATGGAGGCAGAACCTGTTTTTATTCCCCAAATCCACATCCATTCTAATATTTACAGCATACGAGATGGTATGTGCTGTTTAATTCTTTAGAAAAGCTGTCTGTAGCCCTCACTGGGATTATCTTTTCTTGTTGGTAGTAAAATGCTGTTTTTGTTGTTTGTTTTGTTTTTCTTTACCATGACAGGTCTGAAAAAAATCTGTAAGGGTACATCGCAGCGCTGAATCAGAGAGGGAAGTGGAGAAAAATGATCGTTTTGGAGGGGAGTTCCAAGTTCTACATACATCCCCTTAATTAATTCCTCAAAAAATATGATGTTGATATGACAATTCTTCTACTTCAGAGAAAAAAATTGACTCTCAAGTCACATAGCTAAGCAAAATAAATCTAAATACTAATTAACATTTTCAAAACATGGTATGAATTTGACTTATTTATATGTCACTTATGTAAACTTGGTTTAATTAATAACGTACATGGCAATACAGAACCTATAAGATATAGATTTTGTATAGTAAAATCTCATTTGGATTTTATAATTCTTCACTGAAGCCATTCTCATTACATAGGATAATCTTTTCCTTTCTCTATACTTCAAAAGTATCATTTTATATCCTGTTATACTACACTGTAGTTGTCTGTTACAACTGTAAGTATAATGTCCCTCACTGGAATTTAAGCATCTTGAAGGCCATATCCTTAAGCTATGTATATATAGTATTTCCTAATCACCACTTCTCAGCTAAAAGGCCAGAGCAAATCCAGAAAATCACAGTATAAATAAAATAACATTATCACCTAAGGAAAGGCAAGTTGGCAAGCAAGGAATGGGAATTCATATACTAGGCATGCAACAGTAGAATCAGTAGAGAAAGAAAGCAGTGCATAAGCCAAGATAACATTCAGGCATGACCTCAGAGACACAGGGAAAATGTTCCTAAGAGCCTTGAGATATCTTGGAGCAATAGAGAGAACAGTCTTTCATGGAGTAGCAAGGTAACTTGAAGTACATTCTCAGGCCTTGAGATATTCCCATCCTTGAACCAATACAAATCTTTATTATTGAAGACTACTAACTCTGGAGATAAACAGTGAGATTTTTTTGTTTCATAAAAACGCCTTGAAACTATAGACACTCAACAAAGAGAGTCATAGAAATTTAAAAATAACTCAAGGCAAGCTCTTCATTTTACTGCCAAGAACACAGAACTGAGAACATAGTAAGTGATTTGAACATGTCACATAGCAAATAATTGTTGAAAAGGGCAGTTTAAGACTCCAGGAAATGGTTATTATCTATATAGATATTTTATTTATCTTTCATTCAAAAATAACTTTTTACTTTATTAAGGTACCCCTGAAAAAGTTAAGCACACAAAGATATAAAAGAAAAAAATTTGTCTTCAAGTAGCTTCAAATGAAGAGTATTTTTAATTAAAAAGATTTTAAGCAGTCAGTGTAAGTTTTTTTTAAAAGCTAAAAATGTAAACCTTCATCTAATTTTATATTGTGAGATACTAAGATTCACAATTGCAATTTAGATATGACTGATTCATTTTTTTAACACTAACATAAACTTGAATTTCGTTAGTTATGAAGTACAATTTACTTTCTTTCCAAGATAGCAGATTTTTTGTATGTTTGTTTGTTTGTTTGTTTGAAAGTGTCATAGGTTTTCAAGTAAAATGAAATCTTTTTTTCCTGATAAATTCAAACCCATTTGATGACTTAGCCTCTTGAGGTCAGGACCCCAGTTCTATCTTTGTTTTGTGTTTTTCAGAATAGCATGCAATTGTTGACCACATTGCAATTATTCAAAAACAATATGATGAAATGATTTAGTTATTCATGACCTGCTGATCTTGTCAAACTAAAATTGCATAGCAACATATCTCACGTTGTTACTATGGAAAAAAAGTCAACAAACTGCTCTAAAAATAATTCATTTTCTTTAACAGTTCAACCCAACTAAAGCTCAAAAATTGTATTGCTTATTTTCTGAGAAATCATCTATTATAACAGTTTTCTTAAAATATACTACTCTCATTTGTTACTCTTTTTCAATATTATGAAACATCAAAAATGTTAACTTAAGGATGTCATTTTCTATACTAAGCATGGTACAAATTGACTCTTAGAGAAGAGGAATGACACAATACTTGCATTCCATCACTAACCTTAATCGATTGTCAGTAGCTGCCTGGAGTGTTCTTTTTTGAGAGGAATTGTGAGGCCTAGTGTAGACTCAGCAGGAAAGTATGCCAAGATCAATTATTGATGTCTGCCATCAGCGTACAGGAGAATGGGTGACATGAGCCATGTATTTTCATTTCTGTTCACTAAAGCTTGAAATATATAATCATTTTAATTATTAAGAGGTAGGCATATTCTTGCTAGATAAGTGTCATGTCAGGAACAATGCACTCTAAGAATGTACATTGACTTTTAGAAGCCTTGTTTACTACATGTTGCAATGAAATGATAATAGACCTTTGACAAGATCTTTATTCCTCCAGGTTACTGTTGTCAAAGTAATAGGATGGCACAGTTTATAGTATTGTATTCAGTATTAACCCATTCTAAGGGTAGACCGTTGCTTTTTTAGAGCATTTTTTTAAATAGGCAAGAGAGAATTGTTATTTTTACTTATATTTTGATGTGACTATTGATGTCAAACAAGAAATCTTCATTTTTAACAAGCCATTGTTTGGCTCTACAACCTTCTATAGCTTACTTATTTCAGAATAAGACCTACCTTTGATCTACAAATCAAACATTCAGCAGCCGTGATTACAGGGATAAAATTACCTAATAATAAATGTTAAAGTGCTTTGTTTGTACTGTAGGAATATCAAGGATTGTAAGGACCACTTACTACCTTCTTTTGTCCCCAATATTGCACTCTGGTTTTGAAACTAATCTCAATATTTTGAGTTCATTTCCTGTTTCTAACTTTGTTTGATGCCTTGCTGGCAATCTCTTGATTTGGGACTATGCTTTGACTCCAATTAATCTGTCAAAACAATTCAAAAGATGATTATGTTAGCCACTAGCTGTAACATAATAAATAAAATAAAAATGGTTCCTTGAAATGTAAAATCCACAAGTAAGCAAATGCTGACTCCATTTGAAACAAAAATATTTGGCACATTGTAGAATTTTACTCACCATGTTTGGCATCAAAGAGATAATTACTTAATTTGCCAATTTACCAATACAATGCTTCTTTAGGAGCTATGTATTTTGAGGAATAGGATTCAAGACTAGACAAATAAAAGCATATCAGAATCTTATATAGCAAGTAAAAATGAATGAATGAACAGACAATTAATGAAATGGCTCTTTGTGTTGAAATGAAAAGATGAAGCAAATGTTGCCTTTTAATTCTATGTTGTTTCACTTACCTTGTATATAATTTAAAAATTAGTTTCTATAAACCTCCAATAATATATCAGAAAACTGAGAATCGTTCTTTATACCTTTCTCTATGTTAGCATCTAATTTGTCAATAAATCTTGCCAATTGCACCTTTAAAATATATCATTAATGCATCTATTTTTTTTCCTCAACAACACAAAGAGCTTTATCCACTCAAGGACTCAGCTCATGTTATTCTATCTGTTAAGTTATTGCCCAGACTTCTCAGCATTCTGGCTCCTTCTCATCCTTCTAGTTCTTATCAACTTACATGTCAGAAGTTATACAACTACATAAACTAAATTAGCCTCTTGATCCCTTTATCTCTGTATTAGCAAACTTTTTTATTTGTCACAGTTCTTCCAGAGATTGCAATTAAAATGTGTGTATTTGTTTATTATTTTCTCCAACTAGACTAAAATTCTATATTGAAAGGTCCACAGATATTTTATTCATCACAGTACATGCAGTGAATAGCAGAATGTCTGGCCTATTGTAAGTGCTAAATATATAATTGTGGAGAAATGATAGGAAGGAATACTAGGGTGTGGTTTATTTGTTGTTATCATTAGTGAAGGTGGTGTTTTTTTGTTTGATTATTTATGGTAAGTTTCTACTGTTGAGACTATTAAATGTCAGAGATATTAGATAAGTTGCCCAATAAGTGGAGAAGCCAGAATATAATTTAGTTTCTGATGCCAATATGATTGCTTCTAGTAGACTATGATACCATTTTCATATTTATCATATAATCAGTGAGCATATCAAAATTTTAAAAAAACACTATAGTCAACAGCTCTGGATTTAAACAATGACTGCACTCTTCATTGTGTTTGGTCTTCAGTTTCTTCATCTGCAAAATGGGGATAACGTCTCTTTTATGGATTTATTTTAAAGATTAAATAAAATTATGAATGTATACATCCATATAAAGCAACAGACATCTACTAAAAATAAATAAAATTAGAGTTTTGTCTCTTGCTTTTCCCAATGATCATCAATATATATTTGTTTTCCTTTGCTACCCGATTGTTTATCGTCCTTCAGGTTGTAAACTGTCAGCATTGATTAGTTTTAGCTCTGCATCATGATCACCATTGTTTTAGCTTTCATGACATCTTATTCTCTTTCAAGGTCTATGATGGGCTTTGTCTCCTATACTACTAATTCAATTAATTGGATGATTGAATAATACTTTATGTCCAGATTTAAAACAATCCATTTTCAAACAGACATCCTTTCCATTCCAATATGGTACATTGATTCTTCATAACATTTATGCAGGAAAATTTGGCAGCAGCTATAAACCACATACACTCTTGAATGCTGCCCAAATTGACAACAATTTCAATTAACTACCCAAACTATGAGTGCCAGCAAAATGCACTAGGTAGAGAAATCAAGCGACAATTATAAAACAGCAAGAAAGTGCTATTGATCTCAACTTGTGGAATCTACGCAATCAAGAGAAGATCAATGGAAAATAAAAAGTGAAGAACAAGATTTTCAGTCTCCTCTGGATCATCAGGTTAACACTGACAGACGGAAACACAGACACAGTCCGTACCTATGTGCCCAATGCCATCTCATTAATATTTTGATGTAATATTTGCAAAAATATTTCAGAGTATTACTTTAAAATATTGCTTTTAATTGTAGTTAAAAATCTGATCAGGCCACATGTAAAGCGGTCAATTTTACTGCTGTAAGAGACAAAACCGAATCTCTGAAATTTTTCAAAAAACAATAGAAATGTTATATGATTCTAAGAATGAGTACTATGAATGCAATGCCGTTGTCTATTGTCAACAGGGAAAGCACATCCTTATTCCTTTGCCACCTGATGACTGAGCAAAACAAAAAGATGATTTTAATTAAAAGGTTCTAAAGAACTGCTTTCACTAAACAAAGTTTCAAAACTCTCTATAGCATGGAAAGCAAATAAGCTATTAATATAACTTTCTACATATTCATATCATTTAACAGTGCTTCATTTGAGGCTTTTAGAAAGCATGGTAAATGCAAGCACGTGATTTTAAAGTTTTAGAAACAAATGACATAAAGCAGATTCAAATAACTCCAAGATTATTAATACTCTAATACATAACCCTAATCTAATATATTAATAGATGACATTAGACTGGAGACTGAAAAGCAGGAAAAAAATCAGAAAAAATAATTCTACCTTCAAAATTTATGATGATGATGGATGGTTTACTGATGTTATTTCACGTTTTGTAAAAAAAAAAAAAGTGATCACATTTATTTCTATTATAAACTATTTTTAGGCCTTCTAATTATGTCTCATTTTGTTTTTAGAGAAAGCAGTTTGAAGATCTCAAGGGTTGTCTTGCTAAATGTAGATTTTACTTGAAATTATAGTATGAAAATTGACTTTTTTAATATTTAACAATAAACAGGATTTTGCTGTGGTTATTTTCAGTTTACTTTATTTGCATATCTATTATCTTATCTTTATATTACATAATGTCAGTGCTGTTATTATATAAAATAAATTAGTTTCTTGGTTGAAAATTACCTTGGAACAGTACCAAACAATTTGAGCAGAAGTTTCCAAGCAATAATATCTGTCACCAGATGTCTATAAGTCACTTTGAAATCCCTGAAACAAAGATGTTAGGCAAGTAATATAATTTCTTGAAAAAAGTCATAATTAAATTAGGCCTCCTGGCATGATGAAAAATACGGAATGAAAAAGTACTGCATGAAAACTTTAATTGAAGATATCGAGGTAAATTTCATCTATTTATCAAGATTATATGAGGTTCAGAGATATGCTAAGACCAGTGTCATGATATTCGGCACTTTCAAAAACAACATTTCTGACACATTCTAAAGCCTGCAACCTATAACTGAAGCCAGAGCTAAACCTGGTGCTTAAGAGGTGATAAAGGTGTGTTCTCAAAAAGCAGTAGTTTGTATTAATCTTTCATTTCTCTTTAAATAGTACAATAGGGAAACTACTTACAAGGTGAAAAAAAGACAGCAAGATAATATGAGACAATTATCAATTATCATCTTGTTTCTTTGCATATGAATATGACAACTTTGAAAACCCAGATTTGTTTAATGAGTCAAATTAAACTCAAATTAAACAGCAAAATATATTAAACTGGGAGTTTATTGGTGTTTAAATTATAGGTAGGTCCACAGTGGACATTTCAACTGTTACAATTTTACTGAATTCAATTGATATTCAATGGAAGTCCATTAGGTATAACTCACTTATGTAGGTTCTGATGGAATTCTGTGAGGAAGACAAGTTTCTGACCTCAAGGCAGGGGACAGTCATTTAAGGGAGAAGTAAAGAAGTGTGGCAGAATATGTGGCCCCCCAAATATAGCCCTTTGGCATAAGGATCACCTTGAGCTAAAAACATTTATAAAACAGCAGATGTAAGAAGGACATTCTAATTTCCCCTTTTCTTCCTGAAAGCGGGAGATAAAAAACTCCCATGAGAATAATGTTCCCCCTTCCCCCATACCAGGAAGAAGGGACATATTCATCTATGAGGAGTTATAATGGAAAGAATTTTGCACAAACATCTCTTAGAATAATTCTAAATTTCCTTAAGTTCCACATAAAATTTAGTTACTTTTCCTCAACTGATTTTCTGTTTATAACCTAACACAAATATGTAGGTTTTATCATTTCTTTGGGTCTTAATTTCCTTATGAGGGCTCCTGTGTCCCATAAAACATTGCATTTGTATATTTTTTTCTATTAATCTATTTTATGTTAATTTAATTCTCAGAACCAGCTGGGTCTCTACGAGGGTAAAGTTTTGCCTCCTCTATATGGTGCATAGAAATGATGGTGCTATAAGGCAGAAAATGTGCTTGATAAAAGGAAAAAAATAAGATGCATTTGTTATATGAAATTATAATACAGGCATTGCCTCAAGGAGAGGGAAGGCTCAAATGTGAAAGAATTAATAGGAAAGCTTAGTGCACACAAGTGTACATTCACGAGCACACAAACTCTATCTTCAGAAATTGAATTTGTGAAATTGAAGAATAGAACACAAGACAGTTATAATAAAATATTCAGATAATATTTATGGAATGGCAACCCAATTGTTTTTGCCACACAAATCTAAATCTTCATACTAATTCTTTATTTTAAAAATTAAGTTCGCCGATTTGTGGAATACCCTCAGCTGCTTGGCTTAAATGTATTTTTAAAAATTAGAAAAAGAATAAATCAAGAAATCAGTTATGTATAAATAGCAAAATAATAATCATAACCTGGATAAAATTAGACTTACCTAAAATATATATTTCTTTTCTTAGCTCTGTTTTGCTAATATACTTATTTAAAAATCTCAAAAGTGATACTTACCATGCTTTATTTCAGAACCTAATCTTCCCCCATTTTCTTTTCAAATATCTTTATGTTTGATCTATTAACATGTCTATCTTTTTTTCACCTTTGGGAAATAATTTTCATCATCTCAAATGGAGAGTTGAAGTGAGTGTGTATGGATCTATGAGAGTATGAGGATATATTAAATGGATTGTGGAATCATTTCTGGAGGAAAAAAATGCTACTTATATATAATACCTCTTTCAAAAAATTGATTCTGGGAATAGGGATATTTTAGAGTTGATTTAAATTCCATTTTATTGGTTCTGTGTTAGAGTTATAAAATAAATCATTAGTCAAATCAATAAAATTAATATGAATTAATGAAGTCATACATTAATTCAGGATGATTTATCTTGTCCTTTGATGAAAAATATTTTGCTAATAATTCTACTAATGAGAAAATTATTTTCTTGATAGAACCTCTAATCCTTCAATACAGAAAAAAATTGCAGCAAAATTTATTAGTTTAAGATTGTCCATAAATAAATATTTTTATATGAAGCTGGGTACAGTGTCTCTCGCCTGTAATCTCAGCACTTTGGGAGGTGGAGGCGAGAGGACTGCCTGAGCTCAGGAGTTTAAGACCAGCCTGGGCAACTTGGCAATACCTTGTCTCCATAATAAATTTTTAAAAATTAGCCAGGCGTGGTGGTGTTCAGATGTAGTTCCAGCTACTTCGAAGACTGAGGCAACAGGATCACCTGAGCCCAACAGGTCAAGGTTATTATACTCCATCCTGGGCAACAGAGTGAGACTCTGACAGAGAGAGAGAGAGAGAGAGGAAGAGAAAGAGAGGAAGGAAGGAAGAAAGGAATTTCCATATGTAGCTGAAGTTCTAATTTTACCTGTGCTGCCAAAACATTGTTTAATAAAATATGGCATATCAACACAACATACTAACATATAGTCATTGACTAAGAAGAAAAACTGGTTTTGATACAAAAATGTCACTCACAAGTCAATGTAGCAATACGATATTATTTGTGCTAAGCAAAACATATGTAAGAATGATACGCAAATATTATATCTTTTGGGATAAAAAAATTCTTAGTAATTTTTGCTCTGGGACAAGGCATCCATTTTTTCATAGGAAGGAATAAATAAGCCATTAAAAAAAAACTTTTCAGCTTTTAACCTTCAAATTAGGATTTTGAAAAACATTATTCTAAAACTTATGTTTCCATATTCAAGTGTAAGGCTTTCCTTTTTTCATTCATTTCTATGACAGGAAAAAAGGTTTTAGAAGTCATAGCTACAAAGCTTGAATTTGTCAGATCCTAGATTTTTCTTTTTTCCAAAGGCCATAAAATGGAATCTAGTTTGTTTTTGTTTTGTTTTGTTTTGTTTTTGTTTTTGTTTTTTGATGATAGGTTTGTGTTTCAAAGATGACAGGGAGAAGACTTAAAAAAATACATAAAACATTCCTGACCTGGGGGGGGAACTATATTCAGAGGGACAGGAGGGTACAAGCAGAGAGAGCCCAATCCCTGTACCCTGTAGCCCATAGCCACTCTGCCTGGGACCCAGGAAAATGAGCCTGCTGGTAGGGTTCATGCTGAAGGAAACCCTCCACAGACCCTCAGCGGACTTTACTGAGAGTTCACAGTAGATTTTATAATGTTTTAACTAGACTATAAATTTAGTTTTTAAAATACATTGCTATTTCAGCCTTTCGGATTTTTTTTCCCACAATATTATATTACCTGTTATTTCTATTTTATTGAATGAAATTAAATTAATTTATGACTATGTGATCGAAAACATTTTTAGGTAAGTTATTAACTAAAGAAATTCTAAAACACCAGGGTATAATATTGTCTCTTTGGATAAAATTTATAAAGCACGCTCCTCTGGGAACATGAAATTCAGGTAGCTGGAACCAAAATGTATTGAATAACAATTTCATGATAGCATACTTTTGCAAGTAATACTTTGTTGTCAATTGTACAAAAAGAGTAGATAAGTTATTTCTTGATACCCCCATTCATTAAAAACAAACCCTCTAATAGCTCTAGCTACTTGGAAGGCTGAGGTGGGAGGATTGCCTGAAAGAAAAAAAAAAAAAACCCAGAATCTAGCAGGTGTCCTTTTGTCATGAAATAGCTAGATAATGATAGACATTGATGGACTCACTTTTTTTTTTAACAAAACTCATTATCAGTTTAAATTATGTCAGTTCAGTCATTTCCTTCAATGAGCATAGGTCACTGATACTCATTTGAACATATACAGTGAGTTCTGTAGCAAACACTAGAGTTAATCTTTCAGATTGAATTACATTAAATTATGTCAGAACAACTTCCTGAAGTTTGTAGCTAGATTCAATGTGTTATCAAGAAACTGAATAAATACACTTGAACTTTTTGAGATTAAAATGAATTAAATTCCAAAACAACTTTGAAAAACTAATGTATTTTGTAAATAACATAGCAAAATATAATTAATAAAACTTGAAGCTCATATTTTTCTGTATAATTACAGTACTGAATATATAATATAAATCCCATACTCATATACATTTGCAAACTACTCCCCAACACAAGAAAATGTATGTAAATTAAAATGTCTATCATGAACAAAGGCATGTTTAGGAATTGAAATAGTAAATGTTATATTTTTCTATTCATCTATATACTGTGATTTTCTAATCTTCCAATATATATTTTCTAGAGTATATTTGAAATACTTTTATTTTGTGAATGGTAATTTGCCTCATAAAATTCAAGTTTCAAACTTTCTTCAAGCACTTTTGATTCTATTTCATTTCTGAGTTGGCGCTACCAATAGCTTGGCACTACCAATGTGAAAAATACTTGAAGAAAAGAAGACTTGAACATAGAGGGAAAATGTGTAGAAAAAGGGAAAATAAGACTAGTACGTTTTTGACAAGAGAATAAAGAAAATAAGTATTGAGGATACACATTTAAAGCCTATAGCATCTACCAAACTAAGAAAAATAAATAAAAATACGTGAAAAATAAACAAGAACCTTATTAATTATATCTAATGTTGAACACTAAGATTTCAAATGACCTAATCATTAAGCCCTTTATCACTCTGTATAAATAAATATTAGAAGAAAAGTATATTATAAGCATTTTAATACTGTATTTTGTAGAGGGTTAACAGCAAGTATTAATGCAGATATAATTATGAGTGTAAACAGAAATTAAGCAATAGTTATAAAAATTCTGGACTAGTGTTTCAAATATGTTTTATCACAACTTAGAGTAAGAAATGCACTTTACCACACAACTTGGAATGTATACATGCATATATACAAATTTAGAACTGTTTTGTGTGTGTGTTTGTCTATTCTACCCCATTACATTCCAATCAAGTCTATCCTCTCCTACCTTATTCCACTTTATTCTATTTTATTTGAAATGATTACTGGTCATAAGTCAGCCAATGTATTACATAATCCACTTGACAGTAGTAGGAAAAACACTGAAATAGACTGATGCAAAGATCATCACAATAACAATACAAATAAAAATGATATGAAATTTTCTCTACTTTGGTTCTCTAAAGTATAATCTTGCCACATACATGTATCATCCCTCTGTTTGTTTGTTTGTTTTTTATTTTGGCAAGTAGTATTAGACACTAAGGAAATCTTTTAAAAATCTATACAATCATATTAATTAGTGTTCTCCAAGACATATAAATTTTCTAATCTTATATGATTCAAATAAATTATTTAAACAACAACAGATGCTGGAGAGGATGTGGAGAAAAGGGAATGCTTCTAAATTGCTGGTGGGAGTGCAACCTAGTTCAACCTCTGTGGAAAACAGTGTGGTGATTCCTAAAAGAACTAGAAATTACTTTCCATATGACCCAGTATCCCCCTACTGAGAATATATGCGGAGGAATCCAAGTAATTCTCCAAAAAAGACACCTGTACACACATGTTTATTGCAGAACTATTCGCAATAGCAAAAACATGGTACCAGCTGCGTTTGCTCATCAAAACTGAATTGAATTTTAAAAGGTGGTACATATATGCGCAGTCATAAAGAAAGACAAACATATGGACTTTGCAGCAACTTGGATGGATTTAGAGTCTATAATACTCAGCGATCTATCATAGAAACAAAGAACAGAGTACCACATGTTCTCACTCATAAGCGGACCCTGAACATTTACCATAATACTTTTTTTTTTTTTTTTCTTTGAGTTGGAGTCTCACTCTGTCGCCCAGACTGGAGTGCAGTGGCCGCTCCCGGCCACCGCAGCCTCGACCTGCTGGGCTCCGGCGATCCTTCCGCCTCAGCCTTCCGAGTAGCTGGAATTACAGGCGCGCGCTACCACGGCCGGCTGATTTTTTGATTTATTGTAGAGATGAGGTCTCGCTGCCCAGGCGGGTCTCGAACCCGCAGGCTCAGGCCATCCATTCACCTCAGCCTCCCAAAGGCGCGGTATTACAGGCTGAGCCACCGAGCCCGGCTAACCATAATACTATAAGAAAATCATTAGCAGTAGTGAAATACTGCTGGGGATGGGGGGTGGGGGTGGGGGGGCATACAACATCAATAAGGGTACCTAATCTCAAACCAGGCAACGTGAGGGTCAAAGGGAGGCCCAAACTATCCTGCATGATGACCACTTGTATACCTAATCCTGAATTGTACCCTACATCTTTAAAATATAATAAAATTTTAAAAAGGAAGAGAAATAAAATAAAATAAAACATCTCTGCTCAGGTGTTGTCCATTCTCTCTTTTTAAATGAGCTCATTGAGGAGAAATTCACGAGTATATAAAGCAAATGATTGTTTTTAGGACACTTTTAATTTAGATGAAATATAACCAGATTCCAACCTAAAACCTTGACAATAATCAATGAGGCATTATTAAAAAAACAAAATAGTAAGACTTACATTTTATTGTTTGCAGTTTAAAAAACTATATAACTCTTACTTTTGTCTATTTTTAGAACCTCATCAGCTCTGTCCTCAAGAAACTTAAAAACCTAGTTGGAGTAGAAGAGCATTTACACTTATTTTGTTCTCTTCTATTCCAGATATAATAAAGAGCCACTTATTTTCCTTTTTTCCTACTTTTCACATTTTCTCAATATAATTTGATGTATTATTATACTTTGTAGCAAGAAAAAAGAGGCAATCCAGAAAAGATTCCAACATGAAATACAGTTCTAAAATATAAGGTAATTTTGACTAATATTAAATCACGAGAAAAAAAAGTAAGAAGTGTCTGTTTAAGCTTCCCTTGACAGCTTTCAATGTTATTTCCCAAAGCCTTTTTGAATCCAAGAAAGTAAAAGGAAGTATTAATTATTGTTAACACATGTATTCACACTTAGCATATCCATTTTTAAATCAAATTTATGTACGAGTTGTATTTTTGCACTATTTATAACTATATACAACATTAGGGTTTTAGGAAAAATCTATGTGTGCACTGCCTTTATGCCATTTGATGATATTTGAATTATTATTTTACTGTTGAAATTATCATGTTTCATTTACCTGTACTTTTATTATGTCTGATTAGTCATGGCTATGATTTACTTAAGCTATGTCCTTGGTCAGAAAATTTTATCAGCTTTAAAACAGTGAATTTTATGATGTAGTTACCAGAAATGTATTTTGGCAGACAGCCAGGGCTTTTTGTTTCTCAGCTTTGCAGTCCTAACCATAAATGCACTTGAAGTTCAGAGAACAGAGAAATAAATGTGGAGTGGATAATTCAAGAAAAGCACTTAGGAAAATGGCTTCTGAGACTTCAAGAAAGAGTAGAACTTAGCTAGGTTGAGAAGCAAAGGAAATAGGACAGAAGGTAATGTTGAAATAGACATAATAGGGGAGTAGAAATATCTCTGTTTAGAAACAATAGTGCATATTAATGAGTAAGGAACTGTGGGTTTGTGTAATTCTTTTGTGCGTGTGTGTGTGTGCAGGACTTGAAAATGAAAAAAAAAATTACATTCACATAGTTATTTCACATCGCAAAACTTTAAGAGGTAGACAAAATAAGTATTATTTATCTTTACAAATAAAGTGAATCCCAGAGATCTCCTTGAGCCTTAATTTTTCTCAGTAAAATGGGAATAATCTATTAAATGACAGAACAAAAGCTAGCTTCATGCGTTTTCATATATCCAACAAATATTTATGGAACAACAACTATGTGCCAGGCACTGTTCTATATACATAGAACGATTCAGCAATAAAATAACCTCTACCCAGTCGAGCTTGGTGGCTCAGCCTGTAATCCTGCACCTTTGGGAGGCTGAGGTGAGTGGATTGCCTGAGCCCGCGGGTTCGAGACCCACCTGTGCCAATTGGTGAGACCTCATCTCTACCATAAATCAAAAATTAGCCAGGCGTGGTAGCGCGCCCCTGTAGTTCCAGCTACTTGGAAGGCTGAGACAGAAGGATCGCCAGAGCCCAGCAGATCGAGACTGCGGTGGCCAGGAGCGGCCACTGCACTCCAGTCTGAGCGACAGAATGAGACTCCAACTCAAGGGGAAAAAAAAAATAACCTCTAATATCTACTTTTGTGAAGCATATATTTTATAATGAAAGACAGATAAATGCAATTAACACATAAATGATTCAGGGAGTTATACAAGTGCTTTGGAAGAAAAAAAGAGAGCAGGATTAATTTGAGAGATAGGGGTTGAACAGGGCCCATTGCATTTCTAAGTGTTAGGGCAAAGCCTGTTGAGCAGATAAAATTAGAACTGGGGCTGCATGGAATGTATATCCAAAGGAAAATAATTCCGGTGGTAAGAAGGGCCAGCATAGAGAAACTCTCCTGGTATATTCCAGGCACAACAGAGAAGACTAAGGTGGCTGCCATGAAAACAGAAAAGGGACACTAGGGGAAGATAGAAGGGTAACAAGAGTGAGCCCATGTAGTGTTTAGTAGTCATTAAAAAGACTCATTTACTCAGAAAAAGTAGAGTCATTGAAGGATTAAAAACAGAAAGACAATATAATCGGAATTCAGGAGGCTAATTGAGAGGCTGATAAAGTAATTCAAGAAACAGATGATGGGTGCTCATCCAGGGTGATAACCTGAGAGGTCATAACAATAGGACAGAATATGATACCATTTTTTAATTTATTATTTATTTATTTGTTTGTTTATTTATTTATTTATTTTTAGTTGGAGTTTCACTCTGTTGCCCAGGCTGGAGTGCAGTGGCATGCTCACAGTCACTGCAGCCTCGACCTGCTGGGCTCAGGCGATCCTTCCATCTCAACCTTCCAAATAGCTGGAACTATAGACATGTGCCACTACGCCCAGCTAACGTTTTTTTTTTGTTTTTTTTTTTTATTGTAGAGACGCGGTCTTGCCAAGTTGCCCAGCTAGTTTCAAACCCCTGGTCTCAGGCAATCCTCTCGCCTTGGCCTCCCAAAGTGCTGGGATTACATGCTTGAGCCACCATGCCTGACATAATACCATATTTTAAAGATGGACCCAAATAATTTTTTTAAAACAATATGGATGCAGAGTTTGAGAAAAAACAGAGTCAAGAATAACACCAAGATTTAGCCTTGGTAAATGTAATAACAAATAAATGGAGATGGAGAGTATGGGACAGAATATGTTTTGTGGAAAATGAACGTCCAGTTTTTTCATTTAGATGTCTAAGTGAATATATGAACCTGGAGATCAACAAATCCATCTGATGCAGTAGTCTGTTTATCTAGTCTCTATATCACCGTCTATCTGTAGTTCACAGATAAAAAGTTTGAGATCTAAATTATTGTACAGGTGATGTTTAGAGATCTAAGAACAGATGAGGCCATCACATGAGTATGTATAGACGAGAAGAAAAGAGGCCCCAGGACTCAGCCCTCCAAAGAAAATGGGTTCAGGAGGAAAGAAGCTAGGACAGGTAAGTTAGATGGACTAATTAACAAATGGAAGGGAAACCCAGAGTACGTGCTCTCTCGACAGACCAATAAATAAAATATATCCAATAAGAGGTAGTCAACAACTATTAAATGCCGCTGATAGTTAAAGAAAGCCATCTACTGAAAACTGACTTGGAATTCATAACATAGGAACTGTCCATTAGGTTTTGAGAACCAGATTATGTTCTTATTTCTTCTTTCTGTAATCCAACATGTAGTTTGGAAAATGTGAGTACTGATTCTAAATGCAGTCTTTTTTTTTTTTTTTGATCCCAATAACTGATTCTCTAGGTGAAATGATTAGAATCTAGAGATGTACAATTAATTAGATCATGCAAAATTTAGATAATAAGAAAGAATTGATAGATGTCACCTGAAGTCTGTTGTTGCTTATGGGTCCTCTTTTTTTCTTGTGTTTTTTAAATAAAATATTTAATCATTCGAGATTTATCAGAAGTTAGTTTTAAAAATGATCAGAATATAATTTTGGTGACTGTTCAGAATTGGCTAGTGTGTAGGATGACAATTTAAGAACATAATAATGATATTAAGTAAGAATGTTGTAAAAATGAGCACTAGGAAACTCGAAGACTCATGATGCCAGTAATAAGTTATAATCAGCTTCATCGATATTATTAATGACTTGCAGTTATTTTTGAAATTCAAAATAAAGTTAGTTAACTAAAAGAAGACATTTTACTTTTTTTTATCAGTTACTTTAATGGAGAACTGAAATAAAAGCAGATAGTGCCCCGAACCTCCTCCTTTATTCAGGCAAAACCCCATGTATCTATTTGATATCTTCAGTAGTAGAGATGAAAGAACATGTCAGCAGCAAAAAGGTCCTGGCTTTCCTGATACCTCAGAGGGCAGAATTCTCTCCACGAACCACCAAAACAAGAACGACCCTCATGGGTCTTGTTAGAACTCTATTCAGTCACTTTGAACTTATCAGTGTATTACCATAAAGTACTATTTAAAATAAAAAGGGTGCATACATAAGAAGGCAAGAGAACAAAAATAACCAACCATGAAGAATATCACATCAATGCAAAGAAAAGTTAGAAATTCAAATTAAGCTTGAAAAACAAATTAAGTAGCTGGAAAGTAACATTCATACCACATTAGTTTGCACCAAAACATAATTTTAAAAGGGAAGTGCATAAATAGTACTTGAATATTTTTATAATTAAAGGGAACATCTCTTTACATGAAGTTAAACACCCAGAGAAGTACACAAACATCCTGCTGTTGAGCACATAACAAGCAGAGACGGACAACTCTGACCTGTTTATCTCAGGATGATAGGAATAATAAGTGCACCCCATGAGAAAGATTGGAAAGGGTGGGGGGAGTCACTACATGTGTTTTTCTCATTTTCATCCTAAATCGATTCCTTTCTCTTTCCTTTTTATAAGATCTTACTGGAGATGATATTTTCCAGGTGTTCTTGCAGCTTCTCTTGGCCAATGGGTTATGAACAGAAGTGATGTTTCAATTTCCTTGAGGAAGATGCTTGTTTTTCAGGGATTCTCCTTTTCACTGGAGATGAGATGTGATCTTGGTACTGGGAGTCAGCTTTCACATGCAGAAAAGGTCAATAGTGTGTATGATGGTCATACAGCAAGATGGAAAGAATCTGAGCTTCTGAATGGTCTTGGGGAACAGAACTGCTTATCCACCCTCGACTATACATCTGGACATTTCTATGAGGGAGAAATAAAGTATTTTATTAGGTCATGGATATTAAGGGTTGCTTTGTTACTGCAGCTTGGCCTATACCTGAGCTAATTCAGTTATAAGCTCCTAGCATAGTTTCTGGCATATAATAGGTACTCCTGTTTCCATTTTATTCAATATATATTTAATAAATATTTACCATATGCCAGGTTACTATTTGCCTTCCCCAATCCTTAAATATTTTAGCAAGTTTGATATGTGCATATTTAATTTCTGCAGGACCAATGCAGACACATGTATAACAATATCTGCATTAATAGATTATACTATCAGATTTTACAAATATAGCAAATAAACCTCTAATGAATTCTGTATCTGTTGAAAACCTTAGGAATCTCCCAGTGACAGTGTTTATAATGCCAAAGCAGTGATATATTTAGGCTCTAATGTCTCTTGTGCCAAATTAGTTGAAGTCAAATCAATTTTTTTGGCAGTTTGAAAAGTAAAATCAGCAGATTTACAAATAAAGTTAACAATAGAAGAGTTGAATGAAGATAAATAATAGGGTTTGTTGCAAATGCATGCTAAATGAACCCAATAGTTTTTCCTGTGCAGATTCATAATAAAATAAAAAAGAACTGTAAGAAATAATTAATATCATCCTACTGTTCAAATTCCTGACATCATTTCTTCTAAAAATGAGGTTCTCAGCTAGGGCAACACAGCAAGACCTTCTCTCCATAAAAAAACCCCAAAATAATATTAGCTGTGTGTGGTGGCACACGTCTGAAGTTCCAGCTACTTGGGAGGCTAAAACAGGATTACCTGAGCTGAGAACATCGAGGCTGTGATGAGCCATAGTTATGCCACTGCACTCCAGCCTGGGTGACAAAGTGAGACCCTGACTAAAAAAAGAAAAAGAGACTTCACAAAGTACACAGACTCCTTTATATTTAGAATTATTCTTCCTTAGGCACGATCATTCATCATACATGAATTCCTTAGACATGATCTTCTCTCTGTTAGGCAATTTTCAAATGTTTAAAGATATTTGTTTTAATGTATCTTTTAATGAACATACAAATTTTCTCCTTTGTCACCCTATTTGACAGCTAAACTGATAACACTGTCGTTGCAATGTAAGGCACTGCTATTTAAATTTGTTCATTTTGTTTAGTGTTCCGTATCTTGAGGATGTTATTCTTCTTTCAGTAGAAGTAAAGTGTTTCTTTTAAAAACATACTACAATATGTCTTGATTAAATCACCTATTTTGAAATCTTTATAATTGATTACTGTTTTCTTTTCATGGATCATCCACTGACATTTTACATGAGCAGCTTTGCCTGATGCATAGCCACTTGGCTCAAAGGACAGGCATTTTAAAAGGAAAACAGACATTTTCTTCTCTACTGCAACTTATAATCAAGCCTGAAGAATATATATTTTATGACGTCGTTTTTTGCTTTGCCACATAGTAAACTTATTGTCCCAGGAGCATGACATGGATAGACATGGATGTACTACATGTGCGGGAAAATATAGCTGAGGTTTCATACTCAGAGGATATTTATCAATAACTGGTCATTACTCGAAAGTGAATCGTCTTCGTATATTTCTTCAAGTTTGAACTCTGGATCCCACAGTACATTGCCTCCAAAAGACATAAATTAAATAAAGTTGGTTCATTAAGCTTGAAGATGACATGAAAGGCAGTTCAGAATTACCATCATCTTAAAAGGTCAAACTAGAATTCACAAAAATCTGGACTACTTAGGAAATAAATTTAAGTAATTAATTAATTAACTTAGGAAGTAAGTTTCATACAAAACCAAAGTCATTTACAAAGAAAAAGGAGCAGTCACATGCTGTTGCTATAGTAGATGTATAAGGAATAGTGCTTTATATTCTAAAATACGAATGTGATTTGGCAAAAGGCCAAATGATTAATACAACGCAGGATTATAGGTTTTTTTGTTTTTGTTTTTGTTTTTTGCTATCTCCCTGTCTTCTCTACAACCTCTAAAAATCATGAGAATCTTTATACTATACTTTTCATTTCTTCCTAGCTTTAGACAATACTGGCCTTTGATTTAGTATCTATTCCTGGATGCTATGAGTTGAACTGTGTCTCCTCTAAATTCATCGGTTGAAGTCCTAACCGCTAGTGCATGTGCATTTGTTTTAAAATAGAGTCACTGTAGGTACAACTAGTTAGGTTATAATGAGGTCATATTGGAGTAGGTTTGGCCTCCAATCCGATATGAGCAGTGACCTTATTTTAAAAAAAATAAATTCGGATACAAAGTTAAAGAAAAGATACAGTGAAAATGTCTTGTGAAGTTTGTGTTACCATAAAACAACGAACACAAAAATTATGGCAAACCACTAAGAGAGAGAGACTTAGAACATATTCTTCCTCACAGCTCTTGAAGAAACCAGTATTACTGATACCTTGATTTTGGACTTCTAGTCTCCAGAACAGTAAAATAATAAATCTGGTGTTTAATTCACTCAGTTTGCTGTACTTTTTAATGGAAGCAAACTAATATACTGGTCTATATTCTTTATTTGTAAGTTGGGATAGTGAAACTTACCTCCTCAGGTTCTTGTGAAGATTAAATGACATAAGGTCTACACAGCATGGGGCAAAGTACAAAATAGTTGCTCTTCAAATCATAGGTCTTATTCTCTTAGCTTATCTCTTCAATCCTGAATCTAAAACATTTGGAAAATAATCTAGTAATGATATTTAGAAATAACTGATTCACATTTAAATACAGCATATCAGTAAATCTTCCTAGTAAAATTTGCACTCTTTGAAAACTTTTTCTGAATTATTTTGAAAAGTGCAAGTCGAACATAAACTTTCTACTTTGATCTTATCCCTATTTTGAGAAACCTCTCTGAAGCTTCATTTAGAACAATGTTACTTAATACATCTTCTGGGATAAAATTAACTAGGCATCTTCTTTGGACAACATCTGCACACAAAAACAACATTTCCATCCAATTTAGAGGACTTATTAATACCCTGAACACATAGACTCCAGATTAAGAACATCTAACACATAATTTCCAAGGCTAAATCATTTTTATTTATTCTGCTTTTTTCTTTCAATATTTTGATTTACTTTGGTGAATTTCCATTGCACTATCTTCAAAGAGCCTTGTATTTAATGTTATTTAACATCGTAAGACAGAATAATCCTAAGTAAATGTATTTCTCATATTTCCTATTTTGGTACTTTTTTTGTTACTTTTGGTTAACAACTAAAGAAAAAATATATAGCAACATGTAAGTATTGTTCGTTCAGATTTCAGCACTTATATTTTTGAGAAAATATTATAATTTTAATTTCTGAATGTTTGGCCTTGAATTTTGGGTGTATGCAGTCAGATTATTTATATAGCAAAAATATCTACACTCATAGTGAAATAATTTAGTTCTTCCATAGATGACAGTCTGTGGTGTCATCTATGGAAGATGACACCATAAATAACTCTGTGGTGATCTCTCTAAACCTGAAGTCTTATTTTAGGATGCCAGGAAGGAGGGGCTCCTGTGTTAACCTAGATGTCTATAGACTTCTCTTGGGATGGTTAATATTTTAACAAGGAAAAGCTATTCTCCAGAACTAATACAACTTAATAATTCCCTTATTGTGTAATTTCCAACTTCTACTACTAGTTTGGAGGATGTGAGGAATTTTTGACGTCAGGCTCTCACATCAAAATGTTCTAGTGTATTCCTGCTATTTTTTTAGGTTTAAAGGAGACTCGCCACCACGGACAGTTGGTTTTGCTGGTTAGAATAGTGCTATTATGTTGGAACATGAGATGAAGATTGCAGGTTTAATACTATTTTGGACATTTAATTGACATAAGGAAAAAAAAATCACCCATTAACAAGGTGAGAGTTGCAGTTTGCTCATAACTGTCACATTATCTCAAAAATATCCAATCTTAATCATGAAGATACTTGAAATTTTATTTAGGATGCATCTCTTAAAATTTGTCTATACAGCCGGGCTCGGTGGCTCAGCCTGTAATCCCGCGCCTTTGGGAGGCTGAGGTGA